>NC_045738.1:5758617-5758863 GCF_008692095.1 Etheostoma spectabile | reverse complement strand
AACAAGCAAATTGCACAAATTCGTTGCAAAATTAAACCTGCAACATGGGCTTTAAATGCCAATTCCAGCTGCTTTTAAAATGCGAAGACTCTTATATGATTTGTGTGCCTAACAGACACAGAGAGTGAGAGAGAGAGAGAGAGACAGAGACAGAGACAGACAGACAGACAGACAGACAGACAGACAGACAGAGGGAGAGAGAGAGAGAGACTCAGATGGATGGGTTGCAGTTTGTGGAGTACTCAT
>NC_045738.1:5758522-5758607 GCF_008692095.1 Etheostoma spectabile | reverse complement strand
AAGTAGACAGCAGTGTGTATGAGTGTTTTGCGGTGTGTGTGTGTGTGTGTGTAACTATATGTGTGTTTTCAGGTCTCCAAGTGAC
>NC_045738.1:5747679-5758512 GCF_008692095.1 Etheostoma spectabile | reverse complement strand
TTTGTTCAAGTTTTGATGTCTACTCCTGAGCTTTTGTTAATATACTTGGAAAACTATTCATATACTATGATAAACAAAACAGTGACTTTGTACTTGAGAAAGCCTTCCCGAAAGAGTGTCCTTACCAATTTATAAGGATACACGCACATGCAAGTCCAGTTGTTTGCTTTTGGTTGTCTGGTTCAGTGTCTCGTCGAACATAATTACAAACGCACCGCATTTTTGGACTTCTGTGATGAGGTCTTTTTTGATATATGGCGCCAATCCAAATTTAGCCACGTATCTGGTCTTGTCTTTTCCAGAGGTAAATGACTGTACAAGCCTTGAATCTAGAAGCATTGCTTGGAACACTTCTTCAGTCCCGTCATTTGACCTGTATGAATTATGGCTTGTCACGGTCCTCAGCCCCCCCCGTCCCATCTGCTCGGAGTGTTGGCGTAGAGCCACAAACTGCTCATAGGTCAGCTGGCATTGTTGGCTGTGGATTTCCCATCGTAACACCTAGCAGTGTAGCGTTGTCATTGTTGCTAGCGGTGGAGCAGAAACTAGCAATGGCGTGTAGGTGGCGTGCCTTTACGTAGTCTCTGTTTTTTGCTTTGTACGTGCGATTCCACCGCTCTGATCCCCATTGTCCCAAGTTTGAAAATCTTCCGACACATAACGCAGTTCGCTTCATAAGCATTTTCAGGCACCGACCTTAACCAACGATACTCGTTGTTTTCAAGCCATTTGTCACTGAACTTGCATTTCCCCGTGTTTCTAGACGGCTATCAACAATTACTGTATCACCTGCATGCTGCTAAATTACGAATCCCGCGAAATTACAAATCTCACTGCGGCCACCCTGTTAGAGGAACAAGGTGGGTTCTGGACTAGTGCATATTTCTGTATACAGTCAAGATTGCCGTCTTTCACATTTCAATGGTCAAACTACCTCATTTAATTTAAATCATTTTCCAGACATTGCTTCGTCAGCGATGTTGCTACGTCTGCTCTGCTCGCCGTGACTTCGCTCTGCTCTGCCTCTGTCTGTCTGCCACGTTGTAGATTGCAAAGCAGACTTGCAATATCGACCTTTTTGGCAAAAATGTCATTGGATCACAAAACAAATTATAGCTCTGTCTGTGTTCTACGGTATCTGCAGCCATTTAGTCTTTCAACATTTACACATTATAGAAAATACAGCAGCAACAAAACAAACTCATTAATAATAAATGATAACCTCAAATGGGCCACAAAGAGATTTCTGTTCTGATAATAAAAAAGACCAAGTGTAGGAGTTTAACTAAATCCTGCTGCTGGCTGTGTTGTTCTTATACTGCATTCAAAATCTTATTGTTGCTGCAAGGTGTCTCGTAGCCAACGTGAAACAAGAAAGGAAACAATTTGCTTTAGAGCAGGGGTATTCAATTAAAGTTCTAAGAGGTCCAGTTAGAGAAGATTTTGTCAAGCAAAGGTTGCAACGTCACAATGACTTGTGTTATCATTCAGTGCCACAGCCTAATATTTGTATGAAATTATGTAAGTAGCCTAGTCAACAAACGACTGTTAAATAAAATAAAAGTACAATTTAATAATATTTCAACGATATTTATTGTCAGTTTATATATTGAACTGTAGGGATCATAAATAATAAGTACTCTAATAATAAATTATCAATTTAAACAAAATAAAGGCTGCATTTAAAAATACATTATAAATATATGAAACACAACAGAGAAAATGTCCATCTCAAAATAAAGTGCTTAATTTTATAAAAATAAAATAAAAACTATAGCTTGAGTTTCCGTTTTACTTTTTAGTTAACTCCCTTTCACACAAGTTTAAACACATTTTATAATCTCAACAGCTTTAACACCTCCTTTTCTCTTTCTTTCCCTTTTATATCCCACTTCTCCACTTTATCTTGCTCAGTGAGAGAAGTGGGCCCTTGCTTGTCCTGCCAGGATTTTAAATCTGGGCTGGATTGGCGTCAGGGCCATTCTCGTGCACATGTGTAGGTGCTCATTGGTGAGCCTAGATCGATATTTGCTTTTAATAGTGTTTATTGTGGAGAAAGCTGCCTCACAGTTGTATGCGGAGCCAAACATGGTAAAGATGTTCACGGCTACTTTCCTCAGACTTGGGAAAGCGGTCTCTGAGACCATTTGAAGCCAGAATGTGGCAGGATCAGTTTTTTCCAAAATGCTCTTTCAAGGTCACACCTGCTTGGAGATTGACCAGTTGCATCTGGAGAGGCCCAGCATTTGCGCACTTGAAGAGCTGTGTGACTTTCTTTTTAGAACCTCCTGACATCTGTGATGAGGAATGGGTTCTGAATGAACAGGGTGAGCTGAAGCTGTCAAAACATTTGCTGAAGTTTACAATCAGCTTGCCAAAAAAGTCAACAAAAGAAGACACATCTCTCTCACCCTGAACCTCTTCCTGTTGGGAAGTGTTCACAGTCTTCCTGCAGGTCTTCCTTGAACAATGCAAGTTTCCTCTGAAAGGAGCGAACAGCTGTCATCAGGTCACAAACTGAATTTTCCTTGTCCTGTAGCTTTAAATTCAGTTCATACAGGTGTGAAGTGATATCAACCAAAAATGCCACAATATTCATCTTCTTGTCATTCTCCACAAAGTGAGAAAATGTTGTTGCCTTCTGGCTGTTCAGCTTTGCCAAGAAAGCTGTGATTTCCCCTCAGATGGACCAATAGCGCTCCAACACCCTACCTTTGCTGAGCTATCTTACATTGATGTGTAGCAGGTCATCAGCATTTGCATGAACTTCTCTGAGGAATTCCCTGAGCATGCAATGCTGATGGGAAGAGGATGCTCTGAGAAGGTTTTTCATTCTCATCATTATGTTCATCACCTCAGTATACTCGTCTGACAGGGTGGAGCACAGGACTGATTGATGAATTATGCTATGGTGAGAGATGAGCTGAGGATTGTCCTCTTTCATTCTTGTCACAGCTCCTATCTCTATCTCTCTCCCTACCATGGCAAGGGCTCCATCTGTGGTTATTGAAACCACTTGATTCAGCTCTATTGCCCTCTTCATCAACATCTCCTTTATGGCCAGGTAGATGTCCTCTCCTCTTGTACTGGTCTGAAGGAGTGTGACACCTAACAGATCTTCACAGAACTCTTCCTTGTCCTTGTCCAAGCAACTTTAAAGGAACATTTGTTAGCACATTGTTGGGCAGTGAATGAATGCGTTAGGATTCTGCTGGATCGATCATATTGGGCTTTTAGATTAGATATTTTCTGTCCTCTCAGTCCGGATTTCAGTGGGTACGTTTGGTCAAAAGATTTGTGCTTTGTCTCATGGTGGCGCTTCACATTGCTGCTTTTAATAATTGCGAAAGTCTCTGCATACCGGTTTTCAACTGCCCGTGGGAAAAGTGAAAATGTAAGAATCTGTCCATTCTTGATTGAAAGCTCTGTTTTTGCTGTCCACTTTTCATTTTTAAGAGCACGCCATGCAAAACGTAGTCTCTTAGTTTTGTCTCTCCCTGTGTGTGTGTGTATCTCACTCTCGCTCGAGTTGCAGTGGTTATCAGAATGCACAGATTTGATTGGCTTAGTAGCATCACATAACATGATTTACAATGCATGTTATTGGTCTGTGAGTTTCCTGGGCTAATTCAGTACCATAAAGGCTAAAAAGGCTGCGCGGGTTAAAACAGAAATGTTTTGTCAAATGTCAATAATTCTCAATAATGTATTGGTTATTGGTCCGGGTCTGGACAGTACGGCGGCTGGGTCCAGATCCGGACCGTGGTCCGCCTATTAGTGACCTCTGCTTTAGAGCATCATATCATGCCATTCTTGTCTTTTGTACCTTCATCTATTAGTTAAACTTGGCATGTCGGAATTCTTGAATCCACCATACAACTGGGCCGTCGCGCTCAGAATCTTTAAATTTGACATGTTCCAGCTTGTGGAAGTTTTACTTCTTCTCTTCTAACACAGCCCCTCTCTCTGAGTCACTTTAAACCCGACATTTTCACATGCATGTGTTGTACTCTGAAACAGATAACTTGTACGTGCATCTATTTTTTTGTGTATGTGTGTGTCAGTTGTATGACTGAAGTTATTTTACAAAAGGTTTGCAGTTTGCTACCTCATAAAGAATTAAGGCTGTATTCCAGTAGAGACAAGTTTTCATGTTGGAAATAAAGTGTCAATATCCATATTAAAAACTTTGAAGTTCTCTCATACAGCAGAATCCACATCTCCACCGCACATATGTACAACACTCATATTTATGCCAAGAATCACTAAATATGTGCACTTACATCCTCATGCACAGCCCAGTTGAGCTTACATGTTTACTTTTGTTTGTGTCTGTTTCTGCTCTTCCATTAGTCAGAAGATCTGGTCTGTCCAAACTCACTTATTGGTCTCACTGCAAACAAAACAGAAAATGGCTGAATAGAAGTTTACTGTACCACATCTAGCGAAGACAAAGAGACATGTAAGAAGATTAAATTGGGTGGTGTAAAACTAGCTGCTTTGATCCACTGTTTGAGTGGCGGGCCTGCAACCAATCGGCAATCTATGAATAATATGATTCAGACCAACAGCGAGCTGAAGGCGGACCCGTTAGGTGCTTATTTTGCATATGTGTAAACTAAGTGCTAGACCTTTGAAGTGCTTAATCGTGCAAGATAAAACAGGGGAAAGAGCATGTACAGCCCCCCTCCCCCCCTTGGGGATGTTGCCTGTCTTGGCAAATGCCAAAAGGATCAACCAGATGCTGAAACATCTGTGAGTTTAATTCATTCACTGAAAACTCCATATGGGGATTCTCGCCTCGGTGGTATGGGTGAGAAATAATTAATCCTTATATTATTCATCATTTTCACAGAGCTTTCCCTCATATTGTGCAAATTACAAAGGCAAACACTGTATCTGTTGTAACATATGGTGGCACTGTGTTGATTCTTCAGAAAACATCTACTTCTTTCTGCAGTTTTAACTCGACTTAACTGAATGACCTCAAGGTTTTTAATCAAAATTACCTTTAATTGTAGTGTTTATTATATACAATTAACCTACAGGATTTTGTTCAAAAGCATGGTAAAATATATCCCAGCTATGAATATACAATACACAATAGGAATATATTGTAAAGATTGATTGAGGATATCTCATGTATCATCATAACTCTACCAAAGAAAAAATGAAAATGCATTAGGCCAATCCGTTTCAAGGTAATCTTTTGTGATTGGATGTGTAGCAAATGATAGTCTATGTCAAGTATAGCTTTTTATTAAAATTATACATTTTCATTAAGGCAGTTTGTGTCATCTCCACAACAGTGCGAGAATGCATCATCTGGCTAAATGTCATCTAAATCAGACCTATGGGGCCTGAAATCCTTCGGCACCTGAGACATCATGTTCATCGTTATCATGAACACCGCCTGATTAATGTTCTCGATTGATTTCATTGTGCGGAAGACAAATACATGTCAGGCACAAGGTCAAAACCAAATGAGGGACTCACAATCTGAAACAAGAGGTTTGAGCCTTGAAGTAACTAAATCAACCCAAATAAGATTCACAGGCCCGTACTATAAATATAATTTCATAGTTTATCCCATGAAACTCAATTATTCTGGAGGAAAGATTTTTTAGATGCAACTTTGTCACTTTATATTAGGTTCACATTAGGGAATCGATGGACAAAACTTATAACATTTAAAACTTAAATTATTACAAAAAAAAACACTTGTTACATAACATTTTGTTGAATGCTAAATTAGCTAAATCTGTTAATTTAAAGGAATAGTTTGACATTTCAGTCGGAATTTTGGTAGTTTGGATCCACGGAAGTAAATTTCCAGGATACGCGCCGGATCTCCCTTCTCTGTGTGTTGTGGGTTCTCAAAATCCTTTCGCCCGGATTTTAGGTGACTGTGATTGATTTAAAGAAATGCAAACAACCCAGAGCAATTTTTTCCCTATCCCAGAATGCATCTGTGGTGAAGCCACACTGCAAATTATTTGGTTCTTAACAAGATAATTTAATTAGATAATTTAAGTTAGATAATTTATCTCATTTTAAGAGTACATTTCTTATTGTAAGTGTTCAACTTTGCACTATAATCCTAAATCAAGCAAGCTTTTCAAGTTAAATTATCTTGCTGCATGGACAGATAATGTTACTCGTTTTGAGTACTTTTTCCCTCAAAAGGGTGAATGAAAATGGGTTATTCGCTTTCAGAATGTTTTGCAACTCAAAACTATTGTCATCCTTGTGATGAGATCGCAACCCTGAGTAAAAAAAACTCCCTGTACTATTGTTGACTTGCAAGTTCCCCTCTAGGCTGTGCTGACATGGGCCCAAGGTGGAACAAAAATGGATCCAACTTTCAATCAATGTTTGTCCTTGTGAGACCCAGTCTGCTAGAAATAGTCCTGTACCCCTCTATTGGTACTATTGACAAGCCAAGCTGTCAGAGGACACGTTGTTTATTTAGGTAGACAATAGATTAAAGTAATAAGGTTGGCAGGGTTGATGAGCATGGATTGCTGAGTGTGTAAAGGGCACTGTGCAAAGTTTACAGTGGCATCAGGAGACGGGACATGGGCAGGTACACCAAAAAACTGAGATAGCGAGGGCTGGAGAGAGATGATCAAATCAGCTGTTGTGTAGAAACAGGTTTGAAAAGTTGAAAATGAACCTTCATTAACACTCACCAGGCTTTCTGCTCAAAAAGAGAAAAAGGTGTTCTAACAGCAGAATGTGTCTTCCACTCTGGTTGAGCGTGTAAGGATGATGACATGTAGTGCAAAAGTAAATTGTGAGAACACATTTTGTTCTCAGGGATAAAACTTGCTTTTAAAGGGCTTTTTTTCTTAGCATGGAGCCAATCCAAGGTAATTTTTTTGAGACCGCTTATTCTTCCATGGCAGTCAGCCACAGTGCAGCAGGAAAATAGAGGAGGCAGGAAGAAGATAGAGCAGCTGTGAAAATAGCTTGCAAAGGGAAATAGTTAAGAAAAACAAAGCAGTTCAGGAATAATGCCGACCAAAACACTCTCAGTCAGATTTGAACACTGGTGGGCAACATTATGTGCTCGGCCCAAATGCATACTTTCTGCTCTTGTTTATATCCGTGCAGCTGTTGTTATTTAAAGCAGCTGCCTGATGTGCCAGCCCAAAGGGAGTATTGGATGGAATGTGAGCCACCTATGCTCACACATGAATTTCCATCAAGGTCCAAAAGAATATGTTCAAATTCACTGACCCACAAGGTTTCACCCTTTCATGCGCTGAATTTAACAATTCAGTTTACTTAATTAAAATCAAAACACGTTTGTTTGTGCAGCGGCAATTGGGGAAAGATAAAGCAGAACTCTAGAAACCTGAGTTGTTCAGGGGAAGATTGGAAGTGAACAAAAACACCTTTCTAATTAATTTGCATTCTATATTTAATCTCCACAGCCACACTGAAGCCCTGAGTGCCAACTTTGTAGATGTTGTTTCTTTACTGACTTCTGATAGGCCGGGCAAAAAAAACTATAACATTTCCTTTTGTAAACGACAAATATACATGCATAAATATTTTTACCCTCAACAACACAAAAATTAAATATTATTATATTACTACATTTAATCACAACTAATATGTCATGATCCTAATCATTCTGATGATTATTATTAAAAACTAGAGATATATTATTATGCTGCACTCTTGGTCAGATGGGGTTACATGTTCTGTTAAGCTGGGCACCAGATATGTATGAATTTTAAAATATTGAAATCAAGCTAACATGTCACCAGGGAAGCCAGAGCGGATTAATGTGATTTCTGTTAAAACCCTGATGGCTGAATTTGATATGAGTACAGGAACTGTATGATTTAATGAGAAAAGGCACTAACTGACGACAATTGGAATTTGACTCGCATTCGAACCATTTATGCTTACTGTAAAATAGACACGGCCATTGTACCGCAAGGCACTATGGCAAAAATTGCAAGTAATCATACTTTGTCCTGACTTTGTTGAATAAATTCAATCTCTAATATTAAAACTTCAACATGTGGATGACAATATATTTAGTATTGTTTTTTATAACAAATATACAGTATATATGTGTATATATTTTTTTTTAAATATTCTTTTTTTTTTCTCTCAACTTCACTAATAGTTCAGTTTGTTCAGTGGTAGGTCTTTTGGTTTTTGATTAATAACTCAGGATTGGTTTAGAATCCACGTGCTCTTGGGAAGGACAAAAATCTCATCGAGAGCTTTCATTTGTTATATATACAGTTCCTCATTTGTCCCAAATATTACGTATGCTTCTCACCCCTTGAAATTTTTGATCTTATATGTTACAGATATATTATGCAGTGTACATGCTCTTACAGTCTTCTCCCACCTTCTTTTGTTCTTTGAAGCATGTATTATTTTGAGTGCATAGCATATCTTGTTTTTTAAAAGCCCAGTGGGGGTCAGAGAACATAATTTTTCTTAATTTAAGTTAACTTAAAGACATCTCAAATTAATTTACCATACTTTTAAAGCGGAGTTCCACTTGTTCAGAAACAGTAGTGTGAGTGTTTATTCAAGATAATATTAAATCAAATTTTGTTCTATCAAATAAGCAGCATCATGCTCCATTGACTTCCCCTCCCTCCCTCTCTCTCATCTCTCTTTATGCAAGTCTTGGTACCTCTCTTTCTGCTGCTGCTCCTTGGCTCACTTCTTATCAGACGTGTTCAGCTGTCGGTGGAGCGTCCACAGGGGCTGTCAGTGTACCGGGATACTTGGCAATAGTCAAAGTTTTCATTTTCCCTACTTTTAAATATCTTTCTACTTCCCATCCACATTTTCTCCCACCTTCGCATCTCATTATTTCTACATCAGGCCTGGGTATAATTTTCCAGATCAGATGTTGTGTTTGCCACCATACTAGAATATAGATGACATAATTGTGTGTGTGTTTGTGTGTGTGTGTGTGTGTGTGTGTGTGTGTGTGTGTGTGCGCACATTATGGTCAAAGGGGTTTGGGTGCTGATAACTAAGCAGCCAATTATTACAGGCTTGTTATGACAGACCTAAAAGCATGGCATTCTAATATTATGTTTAAATCAGTAATTATTAATAATATAAAATAATTACACTACTGTACACAGTTGCAACAAGCAAGCAGCATCATAAAGTGCACTCTGTAGTATACTTAATTTTAAAAGTAACCAACTATTTACAACCTAAAAGTAGCCATTGAAATAAAGTGCTTGATTTGTAATTTAAAACAGTTTCTACAATAAATAAAATGAGCATGTCTAAGGATAATATGCCGCACGCGTCCTAACCTCAGCCAGGTGGTGGCTGAATAAAACTCCCATGAAACAATATCAACATTACTTAATCATATGTGTTCGTAACAACTACCGTATACATACGGATAGCCTACAACTTTGTTGTTTGCAGCTCCCTAAATACATTGGCAAGCAGTTTTATAGATTTGCTTAGCTATAGTTCCAAGTACATATAGAGCAACGTATTTCCACTTTCAAAGTGTATGGCAATATTTCAGCTTAGTCAAACATTTAAAATATGCTTTTGTAAGTTTAAAACTTACAGTTGTCTTGAAGAGCAGGCTTCCAGCACTCTGCCAGGCCACTTTTTCTGGCCGACGGAAGCCCACACCACCATCTACGCGGGACTAGGCCCATACCTGCTTCACTGACTGCACACTGCCGCCTAGGTGACATCACTAAGCCTTTGGCTGTCCCCCGGAGTTATACTGACATCCGGCTTCACATTTCACAGCGGAACATCTGCCTTCACAGGTCACAACTCCCAGCTAATAGCAGACATGTTCTTGGATGGTCCCATTGCCCCTGGTGGGTTGTTTGGATTGCAGCTTGGAGCTATAGGTGGTAGGGGATGCAGAAAGCTCGAAGAGACAGCGCCCGCAGTCCGTGGCTGTGCTTCCCCAAGCCCCGGATCCAGCTCCACCGTACTGCCCTCATCCCCCGCGGCAGATTCCCCTGCCAAATATCAAACCGACGTTGCCATAAGGCCCTGCGGGCAGCACCCGCCTGGTCAAATTCACCCCTGACCCGACTTGCATATAATTAGCACCTACTGTATTTTATTACCTTATTCAATATTGTTGTATAGAATTGTAATAAAACAATACTATTTCTCATCGTATTTTATGGTACAACTGGTATTCCTAATATTGTGGTCAGTGAGTGTATAAATCATCATACTTTCATCAATGTCAATCTTAACAAATTAGGCCTAGGCCTAATAACATATCATTGTGCAAATTTACTTAAGTTTTACCTAGTCCTAGATCAGGGGTCATCAATTACATATTGCCGAGGGCAAGAATACAATCAACATCATCATCAAGAATGAAGACGTGAACATAAAGGTGGCATCATTCACATGCATATTAAGTAGCCACGTTGGTTTGCTTTGGTCTTATAATACATCCATAAATTCTCCAGCAGAGGATGGTTAGCTTAGCCAGCAGTTAAGTTTACTAGAATTTGTCAAAATATCAAGATTGGTAGCAAACTCAGATAAACATTTATCCTACACACCGGCAGCTTTTGTTATAGCTTGTTTATCAAAATTTGCTATGTAGAGTAGAGCTATGTTTGTGTAAACAGCGCGGTGGACGAGAGTGGACTACCCAGACAGATCAGATTGAAATATATTGCTTCCTACATGTGTAGACAGGTGAGTGGGTATTGATTCGTATTTACTTGTACGTAGGTTTCATTGTAGCCTACTTACATTAACGAGCGTAGCGGTATCTTTCCCAGTCAGGTGCATTTGCTGTGTGTTGTAGCATACCTCTGCTGTGTGTGTGTG
>NC_045738.1:5709410-5747669 GCF_008692095.1 Etheostoma spectabile | reverse complement strand
GTGTGTGTGTGTGTGTGCGCAGCACGGGCATCGCTGTTCAGAATCCCTATCTTCCCAAATGTAAGGCTTGTTTCCACACGAATTCTGCAGGCCATCCAAATATAACTACCTCAACCACATTGTCAAAATTATGAAGCTATTGAGCCATTACACTGAAAATCTTTTAGATAACGGGAGCCTATGATTTACTGTAGCCATCCTAACAACACACTACCTGAATGCCTTTTTCTAGTCTCCCGTTTCACTCTCCACAACGCTGTCTTCGGGCATAAAGTCACATCAGAACATTAACAGTTAGCTCACTAGCTTGCTTATGTTTCTTGTAATGTTAGCTTAGTTATTATTTATTTCTTACCTTGATTATTTTTATAACTTAATTGAAGAGGTTTATGAAATAACACCTTCAAATACAGGGTGTCCTCAGATTACTGAACCCACAAGTCATAAAACACATTGCAGTAAAACACACTTTGCAATGTACTCTACCCCCTCCAGTTTTTTGTTGTTGTTTTTTTTTAACAACAATAGCATGAAACCTACAGAATTTACTGCCCATTACGGAACATACTGTGGATGGAAAATGCTTTAAACTCTGATGTCATGTTCATGTCACATCAGATTTTCTCTCACACAAATGCCAACTGGGAAAATAGTAGCATTTTTCTGCAGGTTTGGTTTCTGAAAAATATCACACATTGTGGAAGCTTGTCACAACGCATTGCCACCATCGCTGACAGCAGTCACAATTATTGTTTACATACATACAGTTAAATGTGTGAGTAATGAAAAGATGACTATAAATTAAATGCCATATTAATTGTTTACCATTAAGTAGTGTGTACAATCTGTATGTTACTGTATGTTGTGCTGAAAAGGCTTATTTTATCAGTTTTCTGGGGTGCAGCTATTTGATTTGATTTGCTCTTTTAGTATGTGCTGGAGAGCAGCACCTTGTGTTCAAAACCTCATCTGCCTTCTGTAACTCAATCAATTGCTATAATGGAAAGAAAACTGGAAAATAAGTTTCTGCTGGATTTATTTATTTAACATAAAGCATGGGTTTCTACTTTTCTCTAATCAGTGAAACAATAATTAGGTTTGTGATGTACTATATACATGTATGATAAAACTAGACAATTTGAATGCAAAGGTTTAGAGAATGAACAGCACTATTTCAGCACACATTTTGGTTACAACGTGCTCTTGCGTTTCAGCCTCTGACTAATATATTCTGATCTATGACAAAATGCATCCTAAAAACTAAAGCAAACTAGATTTGATGAAATGTAAAAATTAATCCCTGTGAAGAAATCAAGAACTGGATGAGCCGACAGCCGACGATGGGCATGTGTTGGTGGAATGATACATTACACTGAACATAAAACAATGATTTATTACTAGTAAATAGGTAGTTCCTGTATAACTCTGGATCGAGGACTCTATTGTGGATATGTCTGGTTATCATTCAAAAAAATGTACCAGTATGCTACATTGACTTCAATACCGGTTCCTGAACTATAATTTTTCTAATACCAATTTTATTAAATCCACTTAAACAAAAAGAAATTACAACATTGAGTGACGTATAACGTTAGACAACCAATCACCAGCATGATTACATCTTAGTACAAGCATACTGCATGGTTATTGGCTTAATGATGCGGATGAGATTTACTCCTTACATATTCAAATATGGTATTGAATGACAAGGTTTTTTTCGATACTCAACACAATGGAGGCAAACCAGTTGATGCCTAAAAGTATTGAAGATTGTTACCTAGCCCTACAAGTGGATAATGATGAGCTTGAGAACAGACTGGAGATACTATCTTAATAGGGTGCTGCAGGAAATTCCATCAGATGTCACTATTTTTGGCCAGATGTCTGTTACCTTCCGGTTTCTTTGTGTTTGCGTTCTAAACTCTGGTCAGTTCATAAAGACAACAGTCGACTGCTCCTTAGATCTCTGCAGGGTAAATCCAAACAGTTTTCTGTTGCACAGCTAAAACAACTTTTGACCTCAGACATGTTCCTCCAAAACAAGTTTCTTCCTGTGGCTAGTTTGCAGAGGCACCGTCGCTCCGTCTGGTGCTTAGCACCGCCCAAGATGATTGTGATTTGTTTAAAGAAATGGCAATAAACCAGAGAATGTTTTTCTCCAATCCCAGAACGCTGTGTGGACTAGCTAGACCATCCTGTGCAGCGCTGTCGAGGAAGGTCTGGCAATGCAAGACTACTTGCACTGTTAAGTGTTACCAGGAAAGCTCCTCATTTATAATCTGCCTCTAATTTTCTGGGAACAGTGTTTCAGGAGGGTCCATGGTTATCTCTCTGCCTCAGTGCACAGTGGACCCAGAGGAACGGACCCATTAACAGAGATCTGTTTATACTGCGTCACCTCAATCTCAGTGCATACCTCCCGACTAATGTCAGCCATGTTTAACAACCACCTGCCTTATCGTATGTACACACAGACAGAAGGCACCGAGAAGGAAATCAATCATGCATATAACTTGTGTCAATTGCAGCGGAAAATTGGAAATAAGACATTTAGAAAACACTTGTAAGTTAATATGTAATACATTAAGTCAATCTAGAAGGTTTGGGTTATTTAAAAATGGGTGAATATTTGATCTACAGAACAAAAACAATACTCTCAGTTGTCTACTATGTTTTGTAGGCAGGTAACAATTATTCACACAAATTCTGCATGTTTGCAGTCACAAGGGTTATAAGGGTAACCCTGTCTCCAAGATAGTACATTTAAATTGTATTAATACATACTACTTATATTCCACTATGTAGTCTATTTCCACAACCTTCCACTTCAGGGATTGCCCGGTAATTGGTTTAAAGAAATACCAATAAACCAGGGAATGTTTTTCTCTAGCCAGACCCTCGTCTGCAGCGCTGTCCAGGAAGGTCTGGCAAAGCGAGACTAACCACTATGATACTGTCAATAAAATGTTAACTGACAATATATAACATTTGGTTTCTTCCAAAATATCCAACTTTTTATGGTCATGTTTAGGCACTCACGCTACTTGGTTATGGTTAGGGGCCCAAGGGCCCACCCTAGACCTCGGAAGCTTGCTAGCTGGTCTAGGATCACCAAGTTTAGCAAGGAGTACCAGGACCACAAAATCTCTGGAGTTTTTATTTTGATGGGTGAAGGGTGCATAATAGGTGAAAAGACCCGATTGTCTACATTCTCACAGCATTTTGGCTTTTTTTACACAGAGGGGCAGCAAACGAATCCTGGAGGCATCTTCGAGGCAAGGGCTGTCTATTTGTTGCACTCCCTCTCTTCCTTTACCCCAACCACCATCCTACAACCCAGGATTTGCATTGGCTCTATAAATGTAGCACTTCCTTTGCTTGAAAAACTGTTTCATGCAAACACAATTCAGGCAGGAATTGCTTTTTCATCACAACATAATCAGGAAAAACTAATTACCATTATATAACTGTAATTTGTAGGGGAAAGGGTTGATAGGGGGACAATCAAGCCAGTCAATTCAGTAATTTCAAAATTGTGTGTGGAGCAAAAAGTTAATCAACCCAGGGATCAAAACTGAGTGTGTTATTTTCACAAAAGACATTTTGACATGTCACAGTAGGAAAAGCACAGGTCTAAACAATAAAAAGGCTGAATACCATTTAGCTGCATCACTTTCAGGGGTCCTTGTATTGTGCATGCTGGTTTATTTTCACAATATCATGGCTTACTGGGACACTTGAATAGAATGGAGTTAACTTATACTGTAAGTAACACCTGTAAGACAAATTCTCTGCTGTTAAAAAGGCCTATTGGTGAAAAAAAACTTACGAAGGTAACTGATGCCAACAACCCAAGGTGTTTTTCAGATGCATAGGTATGTCAAATATTGACTGCTTACATTGGCTGTCTGCTTAACTGGATTTCATGACATGGCAACGTAACAGGAATCCACTGTTAGTTCAACGTCTAAGTAAAGCTGTCATCATATTGTTCAGCTATCCTAGAGCAAGATTTTTACAGTTAATCGGACTGTGTGTGTGTTAGACTGGGTAAATCCCCGACCACTCTGAGGGCGACTTAATTTTGCCCTGCAGCTCGGTCTGGAAACCTGCACGATTAATTCCCCTGCTTCAGTTTTTCGGGAACCAATTACAAACTGCCTTATCTACCTGGCACCTTACTGACAGGTTTAACACGATGATGATAGAGAAGCAATCAAGCACCTTCTTGTTTACATTCAACATAGCGGCGGCCACCAAACGCCACCGAAGCACAGCAAACTTGTTGATGCCGCTGTTGCTTCTACTGTACATCACCCGGCTCATTGGTCTGATTGGTTGAAGGACTATCCAATTGCGTACAGAGTCATTTGAACTATGCCCCTTGGTCACGCCTCTTGTGCAGAGAAAATACAGAGCAGACTCCCATGACCAATGCACAATGTCAAATCTATTGAGCTTGGCTTGGTCTGGTGATAGCCAGACTAAGTGTGTTCCTGTGCTTTGAAAGGACCAAGTATAGGGGGCTTCTGACATGTTATGCACTACGTCTCAGTCTGTGTCCAACGTTTACTCCTTTCATGGACCGAGATATAGTAATACAATGTGTAATCTGTATTAAAACTGTTTCATCTGTAAGAGAAAATGAGCAACACGCTGAAAGAAGACTTTCCTGCTTTATTGTCTTGCATTGCAAGACCTATGTCCACAGCGCCGTGGAGAACCACACATACATTCAGGGAAAGAAGAAAAATACACTCTGGGTTGTTTCTTTAAACCAATCACAATCTCCGGACGCAGCGACGGTGGCTCTTCAAAATGGTCTCAGGAATTAAATTGTTTTGGTGAAACATTGGCAACCCGCAAACAAAAAAACACTACATAAAACATTAAATGAAGTTAAATGTTCACACAATACAGTAACGTGAGCTAATTAAATTAGCTGGATACATGGTAAAACAAAAATTTGCTCTTACCAGTGTATCGCATCAGCCTCAGATGTCAGGCTTTATCCTGGAAATGTACATTCGTTGATCCAGACCTAAGAAGGACGGACAAAATTAACCAGGATTGAGAAGCATATCTTATGATGACTAATACATTTAGCAGATAAAGAATAAAGGAACCCAAGCTGGAGCTCTTCATGCATGAAGAAAATTTATGATTGTTCACCCTTCTCATTTGTGAATATTGGTAGATACAGGATCTGTAAGTGGTCCACAAGAGATTCAGATGTTAAAGCATTGATTGTTTGTTATTGAATATTTTATAGAGCTCTTTAGGAATGGGTGACCCCTGTTGAAAACACAGACAGGTACTAGTCAAAGGATATCAGGAAACGAGGGGTAATTTTTCAGCACCAAAATAGAATGTTAACTATGTGACCCATGTCCCCCGCACTCTTTTACATTCATTACCTCACTACATGTCAAACACAGCCAGAAGCCGCAGCAAAGAAGCCATTAGGCCTTATCTATTATTGAACAGTTGCAGGCCTTTTAATAGCTGGAAATCGCTGACACCAAGATTCTTTCATAGTCGTATGATTTACAGTCTATCCCAGTTTCAAAAGAAAATAAACACACACGCACACAAAGACAAACACACACACACACACACACACAGAAAGCAACATTGTTTTTATGAAATTTACATCTTGTTGTTAATCTATACACCAAAAGCAGTCGGTGGTCTGGCTTGATCTCTCCTCCCTGTTGTTCTGTGTTATGAGTAGCATAGTTGGAGTTGCTTAGCTTTGTGACAACTCTGTCTGCACCCTCTGGATATTTCTATTCTGTGCGCCGCAGTAGTGACATTATTATTTCATGTGGATAAAGACATTGAGAAGACAGAGATGGCTGCCCTTTCACCAATAACTACAAAGGATGCGATGCAGTGCCATTGCCTGCTCTAATATGCGTCTGTGGGTTCACTGCATTAATGTGACCATTCAGACATAACGTTCTCAGGCTTCAGCGGCCTTATATTTCCTGGCCATTTAGGCTGACAAGCAGTGGCACTTTTAGAGAGTCAGGAGCAGAGGCTCACAGTACAGATGATCGTGTGGTGAGTCATGAAAGACCTTTGCAGTATTCTGCTATATCACCCAAGTTAGAAAGGTCAGCAGTAGCATATTTAATTTCTAGTGTTTTACAGCAATTTAAACTTAGTTCTGACAATTGCTTGTGTGAAAGGGAGGAGAAATCCCCAATGTGTTCGGAAAAAAAATTATGTTTGAAGTTGAACATCTACATTTGCATGACAAATAAACTCAAAAATCCATCTGTGAATGATGTAGCTCAATACAATCCTAATTTTAGATTGTATGTTTTTTATGGTCTTGACATCCTTACTTTCTTGGCAAAATACAGTACTACTTATTATAATCCTCTTTATATATTCTTTTTTCTCTTTTTGTGTTATTGAACATGTGAAGTTGCCACATGGTAACCATGATTTATTATTATGTAGAAAAATTATCTCCCAAAAGCCTGAATGATGAGTTGAACATAAATATCTTGTACTAATATATTTTTTTCTTTTTCCTTAAGTTTAATTTACTCGTATATTTTTTTGTTTTTATTTGTGTCTTTTTCATCATTGAATTATGTGTTTGAACTAACCAGATTGTATATTTCTAGTTAGATTTCTAATATCTGCTGACATTAAAAAAGCTGATATTACCTCTATGTTTGTTACTCACAGATGATGATGGAACGTTTTTTGTGAACAAATGATGTCACCTGTGAGCAGATTCAGATTGGTTCAGAGTAGTCAACCAAACTACTTGAGCGCACAATTCAGTCCCTCCAGGAATGCGCAATGTCGCGATTGTGCCAATTTACGCAAATTCAACCAACCAACCAACCGCAACTTTTTTTGCAAATTTGATCAATAACTGGAGTTTCCCGCGACTTTAACCAATCCCAGCAATCCTACATGATACACTTTGTATCAGAATGTGACTCTGAAAGCCAATGACCAAGCGGGAGTGAGAACGGGTTGACGTCACACGTACGTGGCCATATACATTTCCTTATTTACCGAGACGTGTGTGACTCGAACATGTCACATTCACCAACAAAACGTACAGCGAACTGTCTATGGAAAGACCGTGCAAAACATTTCAGACCCTCCTGCCAACCTGTATATATTTTAACGTCAATGTACGCTGTAACGTTTTTTACTCTGAAGCTGCTGTTTCAATCCTGTTGGTTCTCTCCAGCAGGTGGGGCTGCTGAGTTCCCCCCGCAACTGACACGCACACACACACAAACACACATGCGGTGGATAGAGGAAAAAACGGCGATGAGACGTACAGGATAACCTAAATTGAAGACAGCTATGCTCGTTATTGTAAGTGCAATAATAAATTAAAGGCCAATAAGTGTGAATGTGTGTCCCAGGCCAGGTTAGGATCTTTACATTGTTAACTAACAATGTAAAGATCAACTAGTCACTGACAGACATGTTTAAATTTGATTCATTCAATAAATTATTTTTTGTCTTAAATCCACCGGCCATTTTCATATTATACCAACATTTGCAGCATCCTGAGCCTTTTTGGTAAGGTTACTAGGATAACTCAGCCTAGAGTAGTTCTATTCTCCCCAAAACAAGTTTCCTTTTTATTTTTTAAAGAACTATACAAAGCAAAATCGCAGCTTTTTTGCAACTTTCTCTGTCTTCAATTCATTGCAACAAACAAACAAAAAACATAGCAACTTTTATTGCAAAGCTTTACAAAAGCTACCGCAACAGGCATTTGGCCCACAACAATCTCAAAAAAAGTCTGCAAACCTGGAGGGACTGACAATTCAATATGCAGTGTAAATTTACCTGAGGAAGGTCTATTTGACTGAAACGTCATGAAATAATGTATTTGCATGCGTAATGGACAGTGTGCAGGACTTCTTCAACAAGGTAGAGTGGTCACCTTTATCTGGTAACCTTATAATATATATATTCTTGTTTTACTAAAGTCGAAGTACGGGGCAAGTCTTACACAATATTTTTTATACCACTGTCGGTAATTTTATAGACTCAACTAAAGGTTTGATATAAGTGAGTAACCAGCAAGTACTTTTACCTATCCTTATTACAATTAAATTTCAATTGAAGCTTCATTATGTTTTCTTGATTGAGTATTCAAACTGTGCAGCAAATGTATTTGCCTGATAACGTTCATTACATTACATTCACAAGTTCTTTGTTTTATGTTGGAGAGCCACCCTGGCGTAAATAACTGCTTAAATGGAGGGATGGCGCCTCAGGTCTCCTGTGTAACTAATGAGAAGGCAATACAAAGGCGCTGTGAAATGCCTGCGAACAGAGCTGACTGGTGTAAGGTGAAAGCTAATCAGGGCTTTTCCATGCTCTGACAACCCGGTGTGCCTCCAACAATTACAATGCTAAGGATTAGTGAGTGGCACAACATACAATATGTCAAACTGTAATCATGATGGTTCCTCTTGGTTGCCTCTGCCAAAACTAACATGGTGCATTTGTATGCAAATACAGGTTAGTAGCAGTCCTGCCTGGGCATAATTGTCATCTGTGGCTGAATGGTTATATTTGATATCATGTTGCAGGAATTTACAGAATTTGTTTCACTGGGAGAAGCTGTGTACCAACAAATTGATAACTCTCAAACATTGTAAAAATTGCAGACTATCCGCATAATAACGTGACAGTAAAAAAGACAGTATAACTCTTTGACTAGCAGCTAACATGTACCAGTGGAAACAAAGCTAACTTTTGTATGAGATATATCCTGTTGACTCCGTCAACTCCTGTTGGCTATTGAGAGATGTAAATAAATAGTGCTGATCAGTAAAACGTTCTTTTCTGCAAAAGGAGCAACACACCAGTGGTGGGCGGATCAATCCAAATATCCATAATATTGATACCACGGTTGGATCAATACCATAGAATGTTAATATTAATGGACAGAGCATGTGTGACGTCAAGCATTGGTTTGTGGAGATCTGCTATGAGTCGTCAAGTTTGTCTTTACGGGCGCAGCCATCCTGGTTGCGGATGTGATGATTTCAGTTGAAAGAGAGGAGTAAGGGGCACACTTTCATTGGCAATCACATCATAGCCACGCCCTAAAACACCAACCTGCTTCGTCGCCAATTTTAAAATCAACGAGACCATAATTCGAAAAATGAACCTAATTCAGTATTTCAGAAGACTTAAAACTAGCAATTGAGACCATAAACCCATTATGAAAATGATTACTGATATAATAAATCAAATAAGAAGTGGGTCAATTTCTCACAGACTTCGGCAGAAACCAACCTCGTTTTGCAATCGCAAAGGCACTTTTAAGGCACTTCCGCATTTGCAGCACTTTGTCGAACTGGATGCATTGTCCATTAATATTTATAGTCTATAATCAATACCAGTGTAACGAAATTGATACCTTAGTTTTAGTTTCTCTTCAGTATGCACTGCTGCGGTTTAATCAAAGAGGTGACTTGGTGGTTGTGTCTTAGTAAAGACTGTTGCTTTCAAGTGCCCCTCCTGTCACAGCGCAGAGCAGGCACAATTTGCACCTCCTTCCTCCTCTTGTGATTTGATGTTGTATCATCACGTGACTCAACGCCGCCAGACAAACAAGCAAGCAAGCAACCAGCCAGGCCCGGCATCGGCCAGAAGCACACACACACAAGCAGGACAGAGACGGAGCAGAAGAATGGCACAGAGGAAGATGAGCGCTGTGTGTCTATACAGTATTTTCTGGCCAAAAATGAAACAACGGCAAGCTGTATAATTTGTAAAAAGGCCGTAAGATACAAAGTTAACACAACAAATTCATACAAGCAAATGAAAATTCTGTCCTGGGTTTTCAAAAACACTTAAAGGTCTTGGAAATTCATTCAGATTCAGCAATTTGATGATGAAGCCACCTTAATTATTAAAAAGTATCAGTATTGCATTGATTTTGGCAATACTGGCCCTGTATTTACTTGGTATCGGATTGATACCAAATTTTGCAGTATCACACACCACTACAACACACTGCGATGTAAACGCAGATGCAATGTGATGTGTGTAAAAAAGGTGTACTGACCTTTTAGCATAAAGTGAATAACTACAATCTGGTGTGGACTTGCTGTACGAGTTTGATACTCGTAGACAATCCACAGTATACAGTATATTAAAATGGTTTTCAATCAGACAACAGTCTGCTGCTTTGACTCTCTATGACAAAACCACCTTAAGGTTTAGCCTCGGTTATTAATGAGGTGACTCCCAGATTTTCAATTTTCATTGACTGAAGGCCTCTATTATTGGCTTGTAAAACATTAATGTTGTACCATTATTCCTTAATTATATTGAAGACAGAGCACTGCTGGTGCGCCTCCCTCTCTAGTACAGTACAAAATCAGACAAGGTAGTAATCATCCTTTCTAACACCTGGCCCGGGGTGTTACCGTCGTACTGTTGCATTTTAATGGATTCATTATCAAACAACAGTGACTTATTTGTTCAAAGCAATGCATGATTGCTTAATAGCAAGATAATGGAAAGGTACACACTTAAATATTTGCAGTTCAATATTAGGGAACAAATCATGATGCACGCAAGAGCAGCAAGAAATCACAAGATGCCAACTATGAGATTGGCATAGTGCTTTGGGCCCTTGAGTATGTTCTAATGTGAAGTACTACTACTGTTTTAAGCAGTAGGTGGTTTGGATAAAGCGCAATTTAACAGAGATCATTGCCTTTCTTGTGTTCAGAATCAGAAAATACACAAATTCAGTTCACCACTGGATTTGGACATACAGTAAGTCCTTTGTCGCACTGACAAGTTACTTCTTTTTTACTTGATGTGCAATGTTGGTATTGTTGTACCACAGTATTACAATATCCACAGTGGTTGATTTAAACAAAGCTTTTCAGTCCTGAAGGTTACATGCTTAACAGTTAAGTTCAATCTTACACTGTTACTGCATTCATCCGTTTTACTCAATACCTGTTTTAACAACTGCGCCTTCTCAGTGCATATGCAGCAACTGCCCAACACCGCCACAGTTAAGCAGTTTAGCATGTTTGACTATCACTGTGGCCTCGATAAAAGCAGAGTACTCCTGCAACCCCAAGGTGCTTTCTCTCTGCTCGGTGTAGTCTGACAGCAGGATGTCAAAGCTGATCCTTTCCTTTCAAAGATCTGACCTCCAATTCCAACTCGATTGCGCCTGAAAAAAACTCACTTGACCTGACCTGATTTCATCACCTGGTATTGTTCAGCAGAAGCTAGTTATTGTTATCCAAATTGCCATGCTTCCTGGACTCTCGGAGAAGGTAATACGATAAAATAGTCTGCACTTTCAGGGCTAAAGATAACACACAACACAAAGGTTCTGACCACCATACTCCATCAATCTTTCTTTCACATTTTACTCTGTCTCTAATCAGCTGTGTAACAAAGGTACATCACTTTAATACGTTTTATTTTTAGTCATGCTAGCAGCGTGGCTCTGAGGATGAAAGGGTCAGTCTGTTGGTCGTAGAGCAATTGTAAAAACAAACTATTAAATTGTCACCAAATTTATTGTAGACTTTCATGATTTGGCCAAATCAGTGCCATTTGCATGTTGTAATTTTCCAAAAAAACAAACAACAACATAATAATGTCTAAGAATTAATTTAGGTAACCAAACTGTATGTTGAGACTGATTCTTAGTCGTACTTACAGTATGATCACAAATGCAGAAAATACAGAACTTCTTCTTCTTCGGGTTTTAATGGCGATTGGCAGTGAGAGAACTGACTCCATAGACTGTTAATATTGTATTCACTGTACAGTCAATGCTTTCTTCCCATGGCTTTCAGGAGACTCAAATTATGTTACTTCCTGTTGATCAGGTGACTTGTGGAATGTTCCACAATGTTTTAGAGGGGGTGGGTGGGGGAGTTGGGTTTTACTATGGTTTACAGGACTTAGTCAAAAACCTGACTAAAAATGAGTATTTTAACTGACATATTACGAATCCGATGTATCATATGTCTAAACTAGAAATAGAGTCACACAACTTTGTAAACAACTCAACATCTCGATAGCTTGTCTTTAACACATTATAATTTAGCACTGCTAGCTATTTTTGCAACATGAGCCATCACTTGATTTATTTACCACTCTGTCACCTCTTACTGTGCAATATGCCCTTTCTATTCATCCACACCTTATCTGTATATCTGTGTTTATACAGTATATACTTTAAAATATATAATGTTTATAATAAGGGTGTTTAGTGTACATATTACCATTTTTATTATGACTGTTATTCCATTTTTTATTTCTAACATTTTTTGTATATTTTTCCTATGTTTATTTAATACGTATTTTTCATATTCTGATATGTGTGAATTTGGTTTTGTTTATTTATTTTTTTGCTGCTGTAACAAATTTCCCCAGTGTGGTATTAATGAAGTCTATTTCATATTATCTTAGCAACATATCACTATGCATGTCTTGTTTTGACGTTGTCTGTTTTTTCTGTGCCATCCAAAATATGTTTTCCTTCTGCCTAAATCAATGTGAATGCAGCATTAGTCTTCTTTTCCTGACATTGATTTTGTCCTTCATATTGTCAGAATTACTACTGACTTTACTGGTTGGTAAGTTTTAGCTTGAGACTTCTACGGATTTCTCTCGATGTGGTTTATCTGTGGCATAAAACTTTGTGATATACTGTATATATGATATGTCATGATAGTTTATTGTAACTATGTATAGTTTTGTGGTATATTGTACTAGTGTTATTTTGACTGGGGCAGCACACATTCCCATAGATAATTTGACATGTTCTAGGTATGTTGGTTCATATTTTAAAGACTCATTAAATTGCTTATTTTACTATGCCTTTTTTAATCAGTTGTTATTTTGTTATCCTTTTAAAAAGTAGCCATTATGTAAGTGTGTCCCTGCAGTACATTTCCACCATGAGACTTTATTGATTAACATTATTCCCTTAAACTTAATCAATCACAGCTCTAGACAATAATTGAAAGTCAGCAATCTATTTTAACATGCCAACGTCTATAGGTAAATCCAACTTGTTCACATTTCTGTTGTGAAAACTATGGAATTATGGACATGCTTTATGCCTTGAGTAGATGGCAGATCTACCTGGAGGTCAGAGCTGCAAGATGGAAGGTGGAAGATGGAGGGAGAGAGTACTGGACCTTCCTGTCAGAGATAAGACAGCCAAGAATGATGGGGCCAAATGGCAGGAGAAGAGAAAAGGGCAAATTATCTGATATACTGGAGCCAGAGGCTTTGAATTCTCTGTGAATACCAGCAGGGAATAAACAAGATACTCTACCATTCTGGCACACTGGATGGATTGCTAACACTTTAACCTTTACCTTCTTTGTCACAGTTGGAGGTGGCTGTTTCCTTTTGTGCAGTGATATTTTCAGCATGTGGAACATGAAGGAGTTCTGCCTTATTATTGGATAAAATCAAAAAATGAAAAGCACATCAAACATGTTGGCTTGATGCCCTTTATCAAACAACAGCACATGTAAAGATAAAAAACGTCACAATTTGACTGACGTTTATGATAGTGAATTAAATGCATACAGGTAAACATGGATTTGTTGGCTTGGGGTTTTCATCATGTCATTAGATCATATTATACTCATTTTCAGGTTACATAATTGTATTTTGAGGTTGTACCAGAATAGGTTTATTAGGTTTAATTTTCAAAATTGTTTGTTGTACTGCACTTTGCTGCAGATCCTGTTTTCACCCTGTGTTTAGGTCTCTGTTTTAGCTACAGAGTGAGACATCTCACTTATATACTATCTTTATTGGGAGTCGCATATGCACAATAGCAAGGTAAGATCACATCAGCTAGATAACTCCTTCTCCAACTTTGGTCAGTACAAGGCAGGATTAGCTGGGAGACTTCTTCTTAACGAGGGCAAACTTGTAGAATACCTGCAGAACAGGGACATGTAAGTAGTTCTTTTGTAGATTATGGTGAACTAGTGTGTGTTGTAGCACTGTTTTGCCATTGAGAACGAGCATGCTAGCGTGTGCTACGGTTAGCCACCTCATCTTGGCTAGTTACGTAGAAAGCCGTGCAGATTTTGAGCAGCTCACCTGGAGACTGAAGGCAGAGGACATTGAGAAACCTGTACCTCAATCAAAACAGCATGGATGTTTTTTTTCAAGTTTTTATGCATGTGGAAGCACCAGAGACACAAAATAACACCCGAATCCCAGGAAAGGTGATTTTTTTCATAATATGGGCACTTTAAAGCTATTGTGCATGGTTTCTGTCGCCCTCATGGGGAATTCTAAGTAATGACAACAAAACTGTAAGCACATCCACATGATGCAAGCCTTCCATGATCACGCAGAGCCCCAACCCCTCCTCCACACAGTGGCTAGCAGCCAAGGAGTACATGGAGGATTAAAAAAAACATGATGGACTCTTCAGAATGGCAATGGCTTGAATGAAACGGATGTTCATTAATATCAAAAAGTCACGCACCAACATTTTAAATATCTTCCAATGTACATAATATTCTCATAAATGTACAGATATGATCATTTTTTCTTACAGATCACCAATTCAGATTCAGGCTTGCATTCTGTATTCGATTTTTTCTGGGAGGAACCAGCACCAGTTTTGGTTTGGGAGGCAGACACCCACTCAACATTCATGAGTCAACTTAAAACTCTCCTCTTTGATAAAGCTTATAGTTAGGGCTAGCCCAGGTTTGCCTTGGAAAAGCCCTTAGTTATGCTGCTATGGGTTAAGACTGCGGGGAACTTCCTGTGAAACACTTTGTTCCTCTCCTTCTCTCTCTCTCTCTACATCGTTGTGCATTTATTTCCCATTAATGCATGTTACTAACTTAGCTTCTTCCTTGTGTCCTTGTGCTTTCTCGCCTCGCAGACTTCCTTGAATTGTGGTGGCACCTGGGCCACGGCTAAGGCTGCTGCCTTAGTCCTGCTCAACACCTACTGCTATTATTAGTCATAATTACATTATCTTTACTGTTAATATAATTCCCGCTGTTCATTATATCATTCCATTATACCCACAGCTACAATTGTTATAAGTCATATTTCTATATATATCGTAGTTCGGTATTACTGTCTCTCTCTCTCCCCCGACCAGTCGTGGCAGACAGACAACCACCTACAGCCAGGTTCTGTCCAAGGTTTCTGTCTGTTAAAAGGAAGTTTTTCCTTGCCACTGCTGCAAGAGTGCAATTTCTCTTGGGGGAATTGTTGGGTCTATGTAATTTATGGAGTGTGATCTAGACCTATTTGTCTATTTATCTGTAAAGTGTTCTGAGATAATGTCTGTTAGGATTTGACACTATAAAGAAAATTAAAGACAAAGAAAGTTTTTTTTAATTCAAACCACAGATCATGAAAGACAAATACATGTTGTCTACATGTTGTTAACATGGAATGATTGGTCTCGACTTTGTTACGTGGTATTTAGTTGTCTAGACTCCTCAGTAGATTACCTTCTCATCTGTCTTCTCCTGTTATGGTGATGGTCCCTGCTGTGGTCTGACAGACAATGCAACCTGGTGTTTGACCTCTTTTTTTGTGAGTGTGAGCTGTCAGCAGTTTAATGCCATTTTTCACTGCAGACCAGTTCCCTACCAAAGCAGATGTTTATAGCAGTAGGCTCATCAGCTGGCACGAAAACCCCTGCGTACTATTCCTGTCCAAATTTATATAAAACCTGTCTCATTTTTTCCATTATAATCTGTAGCTTCCCCTCTGTCTTAATTTGTTCCTGCCCATTTCTAGAATCTGTCAGTGGCCTATCATCAATTTTCTTTTTCTCATACATGGACCTGGACCAAAATTCACCTGTTTTTTTTTTTTGCTTTGTCAGTTCTGCAGCTCAATTTTAATAGCTTTTCGGTTAAACGACAAACTCAAACAATATGAAATCTGAACTGAAGGCAAAGTCGTCATTATCAGTTCAAACATGAAAGAAACTAATTACTGAAAATGTCTCTCTGGTCATCCACCGTACTGCATGAAGAATTAATACACATAAATAAAAAGAATGAAGAATAAAGGAAAGAAATATCAAAGTTGCGAACCATGTTTTCTCATTAGTGAATATCAAAGAATTTGATATGTCTCTAATGTTTAGTTCTTTTCCATTTTTAAAACCATAATAACATCTTCCTAATCTCTGCCCTACCTGTCCCAAGAAAATCACAATATAGCGCATGAAATGTAAATTCTAAGGTGCAGCTCTACAATGCCTACCAGTACAAAATATGGTTTAGATATTAGTAATTTTTCTATATTTTTGACAGTAGGTGTTCTTAAAATATCTGAAACTATACTGAATATATTTTAGTTAGTTATTAGGGACCATGGGCCTAAATTAAGAACTACCTTTTCATGTGACTGCTACGTAAAAACCTGACTTAATAGCAAGAAAACAACCGGGTAAAATCAAGATATTTAATAGTATATACTTTAAGTGCTAATTCCGTATGCATTTAATTCATTTTTCTTTTGGAAATATAAGTGGTTAATGCTCACAGTGTTCAGCTGAAAACCACCATCACCTGCACTTTACTTCTGTCCAAATGCAAGGCTGAAATAAGCGAAGATTTAATTTGCTCCAGTGGAAATGGCATGAAGAGAGAAAAAATATCAAATGCAAGGTGATCTCTGCTCAAGCTGAATAGAAGTGAGTACTTTCAATCTCCTATTATTTTCCATTACAAAGGTGTCACTGAAGCAGTCTGTCTCTCACCCCTGTGCCACCAACTTGCAAGTCCAAGCCCACTCCCACTGAGATCCAGGACGCACATCTGAGGTCTATTCAGAGAAAACAACCTGCAGTCGCAACGGGTGATTGCTGAAAGCCAACATGACTTTTGATCCATGGTCTCAGAAAGCATCAGGGATTACATTCTGCCATTAGATTTCTGAGCAATATTAGATGCACACTCAGGCTGTAAAGGAACCTGTCCCACCTAAGTATGTGGGCTCCCAGAATAAGCTAGCGAGTCTGTGTGTCTCATAATTACATACACTTTTGGTATAATTCATACATACTAACAGAAATATCAGTGTTCTGCTGCTCACAGTGCCTTTCCGACTCTGCCTAGCCCTTCCAGTATGCACACCATGTGGAAGTAAGTGTGTTCATCTGGCTTACCTTAGCATAGTTTCTTTTCATATTCATCTTTCAAATGGAACGTTAGTTTTGAGAAATTACAAATGTGTGACTTGGAAAAGGACTATAGAGATTATGTTGGTGCCACGGGGCAATTTAGATGTGATTATTAATTCAAACCAAGGCTAAAAAATTGCAGTGTATTGAACATGTTTCCAGCTTTGACTAAGTTTGGGGACATTTGTATGCAGACCGTATCAAGTTACACGTGCGTCCATCTGTGTGAGAACATGACAGGGGGGGGGGGGGGGGGGGGGGGGGGGTGTAACAAGCTACAGAGGAAATTGTGGTTGGTCAGGTTGTTTACATCAGTGAACACAGAATTGTGGCACTAAATTGAAAGACAGGATTATAAAAAATCTGGATAGAGATCAGCGGATGTCTACTTCAAAAGGAGCTCGGTCAACAAACCCAGCCCGATTCTCATCTCGGTAAAATTACACCCCTTCTATCTTCCTCCTTTTTCTCAATATCTACCATTCTTGGAACAATTCAATATGCAGCAAGTTTATCCTACAGTCTTACACTGCTGAATCATATTTAAAACCCTCCTCTCAAGAGCTGGATTTACAACTGCTGAATCTCCTCCAGGGGCTTTTTAGAACATTCCTTTGGCTCTGTTTGAGAATGGCGCTGAGGTTATGCGGCAGGGCTGATTCTGGCTTTAGATTAAGGCCAGAAATTCATAGGTCCAACTGAGATAAATCTAAACCAGGTGACTTCTGCAAGAAATCTGTCTCTGCTGGGAGTTTAAGCGGCCTGGTTATCTGATACTGGAAGCTATGATCAGGAGATACAACCAGGGATAGTCTGAAGTGTAGTCCACTCGCGTACAACCCAGATACACGAAGGTTATCTTTCAACATCATACAGAGCCACTGCGTTGCTCCTCAGGCGGGATTGTGTGCGCAGGCGTGGAAAAAAATCTCCCTGTTCCCTAAGGGAGGTGGAAACAAACCTGTAGTTGTCAACTGTAGATATGCATAGCAGCCAGGCAGCTCTGATGAGTCTTTGACCAACATGATTTTAACATTCCGCATCAAAAAACCCATGATACATACATGATGTATGAGGCGCTATGACGGTGGATTGATCTGTAAATTGATTGTTTCTCTGTACTGATTATTATAACAGAACTGGAATGATAAAGGACATTGATTTTGACCTCTGGCATGGCAGTCTAATAACATGTGTACCCCTAATAATAATTTTAATATAAAACCTTCATAAAATCTTTTTATTGGATCTGCTTTGTAAATTCACTGCAGTAAAGAAAATTGATTTAATGGCTAAAACATTAAATCAAACACTTCTGCTTGACTGGACAAGCCAACCATGTATCTGGTACAGCGTATCATGGGTCTTATGGAATGCTTAGGCTTTATGAAGGTTTAAGTCTACTATTATCTAAAAAAACAACAACAAAGAGGTGGTAATCTGTTTAAACAAATCAATCATCCCCCGGGGAAATTTCATATTTTGCCATTTAAAAGCTCTTCCCCTTTTTACTACTGCCTCTATTTAACACCATAACACATTCACATGAACACATTGTTTCATTCCTGGATAAAATCTACATGATTCTTGCTAATAGTTATTATTAGGCAACATAATAGAGGCTGTGCTATGAATTCGTTGAATATGAGTCTTACCACATATTAAATCAATTGAATGGTCATGTGTAGCTTTTACATAACTGGATTTATTTTTACTTTGACTGATTAAGTTTAGCGTACAGATGATATAATAATCACAGAGAAAAGGAAGTGATGCAACTCTGTTGTGTTCTCAAATGGATGTGGAATATCTACATTCATACTTGTCTCATTCAGAGGTGCAAAATCCTCTCTCAAATCATTTTATATTGATGAGCTAAGGAAGGAAAAATAATTTATTTTACCATGAAAATCCCTGTTAAGATTAAACGTCATAATCTCCTTTCAAAATCACAGATAAGAGATTACATACAGTGAAACAGGTTACCCAAAATATCACAGAGCGTGGTTTCCCAGAGGTTAGAATAATCCTTAATACCACTCAATTTCAAATATCGTTGTCTACTACTTAGCATGCTACATTTGAATATGTTTGAGGGTGGAAACATTCAGAGAGTCTGTGAGGCGTGTACGGAGTATATTTTGAATTGTAAAATGAACTGTATCAGGACCCTATAGAGTCCTACTCTTCTTTTACATGATATCTTTTGTACAAAATAAAGGGGGAAACATTACTGTAAGCCTGCATACTTTTTACATTATAAACACAACCTGAATTATAGAGCTGGACAAGGCCCATGCTAGAAAATTTAGATTTTGTATTTATTGTTTTAGAGCTGATGTTTTTAAGGCAGCCACAAGTAAAGGCATGTTGATAAACACAAAAGCTTAAATTGGGTTAGTTTCTGTTGACATTTAAATTACAAATGTTATCATAATGTCAACCTTTGTTGTTTTGGAACCATGATTTAATTATCTCATTACAATGTGAAGGCAAAAGGCCCTCCAGAAGAAACCTGAATTATGTAAATAATTCAAATTCTAACTCTTTATCACAACATCGTACTTCATGTTGTGTATCTGTGACTTTACTCGCTCTGTACTGGTTAAACCTGCCACCCCCCTCTCCATCCCCTAGTAGCAGAGAGAGTGCAGGGGCAGAGGGGTTGTTTAGTTGAATATGTTAGTCTAGTCTGCCTGACTCATTGGTCCTTTATCTGACTTAGATTTTTTCAAGTTAGAATCAATGGCCCCGACCATGGCTCTAAAATATCAGTGGCCTTATTGTGTATTGACATAGCCATGACGCTGTCCTTGGTGCTGAAGTCACAGACTGATTTGTGGTTGCGACTTTTTCAATGAGTTCTGTCAGTTTCGTCTTGGCACAGCCTTTTCTTCCTGTTAAGGTTGGGTAGAAGGTACAGGATACACCAGGCCAGCACTGGGAGGCTCAGGAGGAGCTCTTACCCTTAGGCCACTAGGATCCTAAATGAGGAACCTGCCTAAAGGTTTATGTTTTAAGTTTAGGTTTAGGTTTATGGTTGCCATGGGGTTCCTGGCACGAGGTGTGTGCACCAGAAAATGACGTCAGCAGGTCTTTTGCGCTTAGCATGTATGCTCCGCAAGTTGTCGCGGCGTGTGGTCGTGGACCTCTGAACTTTTGTAACTTGCAGCTCACCGTGCGTTGTTCGTTCCTTTCGAACTTGCTCAACAGTGCTCGCTGTGCAAACATCTGTATGATTCATCATGTAGACACCACAGGGAGTCAAATGGCCTTTAATTTGTGGTAAATGTGAGAGACACCAATTGGTAAAAGAAGATTGGTAAAACATTTTGCTTGAGTGTGTGGAAAAACGCAAGAGACTGTTTTGTCAAAGTTAGAAAAAAAAACATCTCATGGAAGGAGGCAGACACTAATTTCAACTTGAAGGTAAGTGACAGCAACGTTAAGAATTGTGGCATTTTGGAGAATACAGCAATGAACAAAGCATTGAGCATTAATGTGTCTGTGTGTGCTTGAGCGCCATCTGTTGAGGCTGCGCTTCAGTGTCACACGCTGGTACTGATTCTAATGCTGCAATCCAGGCAACCTGTAACCTGTGTTTTTACAACCTTCTACCTTTGAAAGTGCCCTGGATTGGCGGTCAAACCCATAACTTACTAAACGTGAACTCGTACCAGATTGTTGCGCTCCCAGTTAGTTTTTGACGTTGCCCACACATAAACAACAATGCCGTCTTCTGTTGATGCTATACAGACGCCAGTGATTAACGGTGAGAAATATAAATAAATAGACATAAATAGGCAATGTAAAGTAATTTTGCACATTGAGATCAAAACAATACACATACGATTGTTTAAATGAAGCCCAAAATATGTCGCTGACAAGAAATTGCTAGCATCAGCTAGCGCTAGCTAACATCAACATTGGGTATCCGCTAGCTAGTGCTAGCTAACACTAGCTAGAAAGGTTTGTCGTGACTTTGCCTGTAACGCTACCAAGTGGTGAGTGGTGTCTTGAAGTTGTAACTTACGGGCTAAAAATTGTGTTTGGAACGCAGCATAATTCTCCACAAATTACAACATTGTTTTTGATGTTTCCTTTCTATTTTTTGCACTGTGTTGTACTTAAGGTCTACAATTTGTTATCCTAATACAGTAAACCTAATGAGATCATTGAGAACTAAACCATAATACAAAGTATTAACTTTTTAAAGTAATCAATCAGTGCAATTCAGAATTCAATTGCTTTTAAAGCTTTTAAAGGTTTATAGTCAATTTGTAGTCATTTTGGCAAGTGGCTGACACGCTGAAAATGAATCTGATGTATGTCTGTGTTGCTGCTTTCAGTCATTTGCTTATGAATAGAGAAGAGAATGTCATTCATAACCAATGATTAATAAAAATGATTCTGTGAAGGCCCGCAGGCTGACAGTTTGAACTTAAAGTAGCAGTCTGTGTAGATGCAGAAGTTCAGGTTGGTATAGTTTAGCACAGCAGGATTTATCTACCTTAATAAATAGGTACCTTAATAAACATGTTTTCTTTAGTTTATAGAATATCACCTTCTCAATTATTCATCAAAAGAAGATTAGGCCGGTGGCTTATTATATCTAAAGAAGGAGAGATGACTTGAATGGATTATCCAAATTTGACATCCTTTTCTCTACGAAGGAGAACGCTGCTGTGTTATGTTAAGACACCAGGGGCTACTAAATAAAGCTGGATAAAAGTGCCTTTGATTGTATCTTTATCTGTTTGACATTTAAACAGGACATGTTCATTAAAATAAGCGCCTTGTGCACATGGTTACATTGGTTGCTGTAATGACTTTAAACGTAAATCTTCTCATGAAAGGTCAAACACAGTGAAATACTGAGTGTTGCTCATAAGAAAAAACAAAACCATTGCACTTTTATCATAAGAAATTCATAAGTTTGCTCCTACTTTGGCTGTTTCCTGGGTGATTTGGGTTGGGTTCCTGGATCAGTAAGATGAACATGTGAATTGATAAGACTATAAGGTGGCTTTTCTTTTGGAGTAAACCACATTATTCTTCATGGGCTACACAGCTTTTTGATTTTCTTGAAAAAGCTGAATTATATGTATGGTAATCATTTATCATGCAGCTTGAGCATAATAATAAGCAAGTTCCTTAAAAGTTATTAAGAAAAATTGCTAAAAGATATCTTAAGAATTAAGAATATATTCAAACCAAGCACAATTATGACACGAAACATTTACATTATGTTACAGAAATATGATCAAGGATTCAAAGGTCTTTAGTTGCAGAGTTGAAAATAGGAATCCTTCCTCTGGCCTTTGATTTTAGAAGATTTGCAAACAGTTTGGATGAATTAGGAGAAGTTGAAGATTAATTACATTTTCTTCTGTCTTCATTATGAAAAGTAAGAATATCTACAGTATAATACATTAAATGTCTGTTCAAAATCCATAAATTTAATAAAATGGAATGGTTGTTTAATGGTAAACATGTTTGGGTTGGGCATATTATGTATGCATGACACAATAATATTAATAAAAAATCAATTAATCAATCATTTATCACTGAAGGAGTCACAGGGGCTAAACAGGCACCAAAAGAAAAGAACAATTGGCCGTTTACTTGTAACTGGACTCTACTGTAGGCACAACGTGTTTGGTCTTGGATTTAACCACATGCTAAAGTTAATGTTCATGGGTGATACTCGGTGGGTTGAGAGCTTGGTCCGTGTTTTTTTTCTTCTACCCTCTTTAATAACAAAAATACAAAAGCCACAGTGTAACGAATGGATTAAACAGTGTGTTTGTCTGCTCGGATGTGAGCTGCAAACATTAGCATGTCCAGCTAACTAACTACTGCACCTACAGAGGTAACTTATTACTTCTGAGGCCAGGAGCCTTTCATTTAGGCTATACATGATACTGTGCAGTACAAGTTGCTTTAAAAACAAAACCCAGTTAATTTCAGGTGGAAACATTAAAACGTCAACTGGAGATAACTTTTTCTCATAGAGCTAATGTTTACATGTCATTAGCTAAGTACAGAAGTGTTGACTGGAAATTCTTCCCCATTATAATGAGTAAAATGAATTATGTACGGTGTGTTTATTCAGCATTTACAGTTGTACCTGGCTCAATATTAGGGTTGCCTTTTGTGTACAGATAAACTTAAAATAGTTTAATCTAGAAGGGCACTCGGCGAGAGCAGACCACTGCCAAGGCATGCCCTATGTCCTAACGTTAATGCTGTGTGAGTTTTCCCAGTCGGGATGTCCCATTCTTTTGACACCACATGACTGTAGCAAATCCTCTATTTTACAATGTTAACAAAAGTAAAACATAAGTTGTCTATCCACCCTGTGATTTGGATCTGCTCCAAAATTCAATGTGTTCTTAAAGAAAAGCAAGCTTGTACTTTTTCCAGATCCTACTGACAAAAACAACAACAACAAAGAGACAAAAGGACAAACAGAAAACAAAATCTCCTTTGATTTGGTCTGTATTCAAATGTATTAGACATATCAGGGATGGTGGGATAGCAAGTGTTCCAGACTTTTTTCTCTCTTTGTCCATGGTGTTTTTACACTCTACCAACTTTTATCAAGATGGGGACCTAGGAAGTAAAAACTGTAAAATTTAATTATAAAAGCCGATATTCAAGAAGGCATCCAAGACCCCTCCCGCCAGAACAATAATAATAAAAGACAACAGTATCACACATCTCCAGTCTATAGAGCACATAATGTAAATCAAATGTCTATTCCTTGTTACTGCACTTCATGTGCAAAAAAACTGATAGATTTACATTGAACCCCGCAAAACCTCATTAGTGTGAACTGTTGCTTCTCACTATGACATCCACATCAGATAGTAGGCTACACAGCACAAACAAACCAAAATAGAAGTGCTGGCATACAGGCAATAGGAGGGGCAGAGAAGCTGCATGAGTATGTGTGATGTTGAGAGCGAGCGGGCGTAGTCACTCTGAGAGTTCCCTACAGTCTCCTTAGTCTATTCCCCTGATATTATACTCCCAAGATTCCTCCATGCTCTATGTGAAAGATGTTACCGCTTTGAAAGATCAACAGAATAGACCCTTGATGACATTAATAAGGACTATGCAGCTGCACAGGAGACGCAACAGCAGCAAGAGGAAAGGAAAGCCATTTCTCTGCTGATGTTTGCGCTCCCAGAGCGCCCCCGGTGGTCAATCTGTCAGCAAAGTATTATTCGGTGTAATGTACGTATTGCAGTGGAACAACTGGCAAACAGCCACTAAAAGATAAGTCTACAACCTTATTGGATCCTCTCAAAGAAAAAACAACATGATGAGTGTGAAGATTGTTGCTTTTCCATTAAATACAATGTAATAAAAAAGACAAATTTGTTGTTTTCTTTCTGAGGACTTAAGGTTTGTGAGGTTTTATTAATCATCTAATGGCATCACACATGCTCTATTGCCGACCATAATGCCAAAATGGCTGATGTATGTCATTAAAGTAGACTACAAAGAATACCAATGATTGTGTGCTTCAATATATGAGCCATTTTGAAGTTAAATTTCCATCCCCTCAGGCTGTGAACGTCCATCCCCGGCTCTTCATTTTCGGAGAGAGAGAATAACAATGTCTGTATGCTCCTGCACAAATAAAGTGCATCTTGGCTCCTCATTTCCATGAAGCTGTCTGGGTCCGGGAGAGGCGATGATAGATCTGCTGACTTCCAAATGAGTTTCACGAGACCAACCTTCATTTTGCAATAAAATCTAATGTACAGATGTAGAGGATAACAGCTCGTATAATGGGTCCACGTGCTGTCTGAAAAGCCTAAGCCGGCTGATGCATAATATAAACTCCCGCTATCTCGTGATCTCTGTCAGTCTATTGTGAAACATGAGCAACTTTACTACTCCAAGTTAAATAATGAACAGTGATTGAATCAGATTCAGCCTCGCATATTGTATCAGACAGATGTGGAAAAACAGCAGCTGCTTTAAAGCTACTTTTTGAGCATGTTTTGTTCTCACAGCGAGGTTCTTTAATGAACTCACCTTGCCTTTGAATATTAAAAGCAAGGAACAAACGTGCTGTGCTGCAAAAAAGACACATGGTGTTTTTGTTAACGAACAAACACTGCAGCAGCATTGAACTGCCGTCCCCTGCAGGACTGTGCTGTCTGCTACAGATGGGTTCACTGTCTGTTCAAACTGAACCGGGATGACTACACCCCTGCTATAATGGGCCTTATCTGACAGAAGGATTAGTGTTCAGCAGAGCCAAAACACCATTTAGCCATGGTCAGTTGGGAGGGCGCTAGAAACCCCTGTGTGATGCATTGACTTTGTGATCTTTCAGCAAATGAAAGGAAACAGGGGAGCTCTGAATTTGCCTCATTACTGCAGAAAGCATTTATTGGAATTAAGGAAGAATAGGGTGAACACAAGCAACGAGCAAGGAAGGCCAAGACAATGTGAGAGGATGAGTGGAGTTCGCTGGGTGAGGTTAACTAGCCTTGTCTTACTTGTCTAGAGATTAGAATTACTAAAGCACAAGAAATCACATAATTGTATTAGCTCCCTGTGTTTATAGTGGTTTTTAGACTGCCATCCGACGACAACTGCAATTTTAAAGGGAGATGTTCATTTGAGAGCCAGTAGCAATATCTAAAGAAAAAAATTTAGCATTTTGTGGATGGTGTTGTTGCGGATGGGGCTTTGACATGGATCAGTGGCTTATCTTTTGTTCCACTTCAAAGGATCATCTGCCATTAACCATCATTGTGGGGTAATTTGGCAAAATATTTGAAAACGCCACAAGACTTCTAGTGTTTAAAATATCTTTTCTCGTTTGATCATCCTCCTCTTCCTGCTGTGTGGAGAGAAAAATAAAAGCCTTGTTACCTCGTCCAACTGAGTGGTGGAAATGATTTCTCCCCAAACATTCACACCGTTTATAAAATAAAAGTCCTTAAAAGAAATGTGCACAGAGATCGTATCAATATATACACATTTGCAAGTTGTCATGTTACACACTCTGCAAATTAAGGACAGAGTATATAGACTGATTAAAAAAAATAGTATCCTTTTCATGTTATCACTGTTTCTATGGCAACAATTAACTTCAGACCATCAGGCATCTGAAAATTAAGATAAAGGCAGAGCAGGATCTCTTACAGTATGTGTCACAAAAAACTGGGATGCACACCCAGTGTTGGGCAAGTTACTTTTAAAAAGTAATCGGTTAGAGTTACTAGTTACTTCTTCCAAAAAGTAACTAAATTAGATACTTTGTTACTAATTATAAAAGTAACTAGTAACTAATGCATTACTTTCAAGTAAATTTTGAAATGCTCAAATGTGACCCCCCCCCCTCCACCCCTCTTTAACGAAACTTAAAATGCATGTGCATGTTCAATTATTTATGGTAAATCTGAATATTATGATGAAATGGCCACTTTATACATTTACAGAAACAAGTAACGCGCCGCATTGTTTGGCAGTCACGGTAAAGGTGTCATTAAGATGGGAAGAGTAATCAATTAGATTAGTCACTGAAAAAAAGTAACACTGTCAGTATTGCCGTTATTTATAACACCGTTATTCCCATCACTGTGTAGTCCACAGCTCTACTGGTTTGGAAATGACAACTTTGTGTAGCAGCTGGTGTGTTTTTTTTTTTTCGACCTCAACCCTGGCCTGCTTTTCGGTAAACTGAGCAGCAGTGATTCATCTTCACGTGTCGCCCTTTGCCTCCACTCCAGGAGAGCATCTGCACTTTCTACCAAGCTGTGAAGATACAAAAGCATTTTGTTTCCAAAAGGGAAACAATCTACAGCACAGCAATTTCTGAAAAAAAAACACTGTGCGCAAGAGCAGAAACGTAACTCAGCCATTGTTTCAAAATAAAACATTTGCATTATAGTATGTTTAAATTCACTTTAATGTTTATGTTTCTTCACTTAGCTATGATTTACCACAAACTAGAATACCTTTGTTTATGACAGTTTTTTTATCGACTTGCTTTTCTCTCCAAATAGAAAGATGGCTTAGTTGTGCAATAGTGTCAGTTAAATCAATGGATGGTGATAAACTTTGCCTCATCATTCCCTTTCAGCTAGGATAACTGTTTTCTTTCTTTCTTTCTTTCTTTCTTTCCCTCGTAATGACTCAAAATCATGACAAAAAACTTCTCATTAGAAGATCTTCTTTCCTTTCTTTCTCACACACTACTTACATATTTTCATTCCTGTGGAGTGTGTCTTTCAAAGGAAGGAAGTTAATCAGTTTGTGCAGAGTGATTTATTGTGCAGTGTTTTGTCCTAGCACATGCAATTGATCAGCCCAGCATATACAAATACATTGTGGCTAAGCCCGGGAAAATTAGCTGCAACAACACTGACATAAACAGTTTTTAGTTTTTACCTTTGTAATACTTTTTATTAAAATTTTCTGTGTGTCCATCTTTTTCACATTTATGTTGTTTATATCTGAGTCAGACGAGATTCACATCGTTTATTGCTTTGATGCAATGAGTGGCAACTCCAGTAGGTTACTATTGATTTTGCAGGTTTGATTAATCAATCATCTGCCTCCTCCTGCAGGTATGTGCAGTACATTGGGTGGCTGTGGCTCAGGAGGTAGAGCGGACCGTCCACCAATCACTGGATTGGCAGTTCAATCTGTGCATCCACATGTCAAAGTGTCCTTGAGCAAGACACTAAAATTTTCGAGTTTCTTCCGCTTTGTCCGCTGATGTAGAAATAATAGAGCAGTATATTAATACAGTCTATTATCCATCCATAACCCTAACCCATCCATTTTCCATACCGAGTGAAAAAAAAGGATTCGTTGCTCCATCTCCCACTGACTTCCGACTTCACTGAGCTCACCTGAGCCTCTCCAGAGTTATTCATTATCTGTCTAGAGAAGCTTGTCGCACATAAAGCAAGTTGTGCCCCTAATGAAGCTGCTGCCATCAGAGACAAATCAAAAGCTTCCATATCTCACATTAAGCACAGCGAAGATGCGGGTTGCACATACACTGTACTGCCTATAGCGTCATTGTATACACATCCTATTATCTCCCTGGAGGTAGAAAGTAGGGGTGGGGGAAAAATGGTTACAGCTTAGTGTCGTGATATTTTCTGTATTTACTGTAGCGATGCACAAACGCCATGTATCAATCTATTATTATATATGTGTTGGTCAGTTTGTCTGCTTGACAATCCTATTTTGCTGCAACAAAATTGAAGTGAGATGAGCCAACAGAGAAATGTATCTTTTTAGATTAAACAGATGCTGCCAAAGTTTCCCTTTGGGGACATAATTTAAAATTAGGAAAATTTGAAGGTGGAAAGAAATTTTGCGAAATAAATCGCAAAACATTGTAATATGTTTAAAATCACAATAATATCATATTGTCACATAAGTGTCATATTGATATCGTATTATGAGGCCTCTGGTGATTCCCACTCCTAGTAGATCAAGTCAAGTTACGTTAAACTGTACGTACTGTTTGAAGTTAAAAGGTATGTGTTTCTCCTCAGAAAGTTTCTTTGTAAAAAAGGCTCAGTAATTGTTTCAAGGAATATATCAAAGCCAAATCAAAATTAATACTGACATTCAATTTATGAAATCCAAAAGGACAAAAAAGGGAAAACATCTCTCTAAATTCTGTTTTCCCAACAGCAAATAATATGATAAGGCTCACCACAGAGGCTTGTCTGGACTGTAACCACTTCAAGCCTCTGCATGAACAGTTATTTACTGTTTGAAGTGGCTGGTACAAAACTATCACAGGAACCGAGGCCCTTTTTTGTTGTCCCCTCCCAAAAGTGTTTTACTGTGGCAGCATGGAGTCCAACACTCTTCTGTTCTTGCCTGCCCCCCTGGGCCCAAACATCCATGTGAAACAGCAGCCCTGTTGTGCAAACAGTGGAATTGGTCGAATTAAATCATCAGGGACATGAAGCTCTTTCAGTAATTACATTAGTAAACAGTTCACAGGCTCCAAAGGGACACACAAGCCAAAGAAGGAAAGACTATGGTAAAAATAATCAATAGTTCACATATAAAGAAAATGTATATACACAACAGCATATTCAATGCCTCAGCGGACATATCTCAATTTGGTTTTTCTCTAGTTGAGCTTGGTTGTAAACAGTCAAGCTTACAGGGCACGATATCATCAGACACCAGTGTCTAGAGAACATGTCCCTATCTCAATAATTCAACTCTTACACTTGTGCGGAGGACCTGACACGGTGTAGCAGATGCTGCAGGTGCAGCACTTTACCTCTCAGAAGCGAAGAAGAAACCACACCCAGATTGTAGCCCACATGGGTGAAAAACGCTGTTCCATGAAAGCTCATCAGTTTAATCAATCACATCAGCCGGTGACAAATGTCACCTCCATTAAAAAAAGACCCTCTTCCCAGGTGCTTGGGAGACAGGAAATCCAGGTTCACTCTGACTAAGATGGATGAATCACACCAGAATAATGAATTACAGACACATTGCAGACACATTAGAGTTTACTGCCATTATTTGCAGTGATCTGTATGCATATATGTTACTTACAGGGCTGAAATACCACTGAGGAAAGAATACAAGAATGACTTATGTAAAACTGAAGAAAGCCCTGCAACTGCTGCAAAACTATTTTTTCCAGGATTGCCGCTACAGACCAACTCCAGTCCATACAGAAGAATATGTTAAGGGAGCTTGCATTCCTATTTATTCTTATTGTTTATTTTGAGTGGGAGGCATGAAATGCAGTAAACTGTCACACGGACTTGGACTTGCCAGGAATGTGGAAGGCGGTGTTGTCTTAATAGCTGTTTGGATGAAAGCATGAGTCCGACTTGCTTCTGGTGTTTGTGAAGGGATTTCCAAAACCAGACAGAGGGTATTTTTGTTGTGCACTCACTGTTCTGCTCTTTCACTCATTCACCAGCAGTGGGATATCTATATTGTACTGATAACAACAGGAATATATTGTTGAAGGGTTGCACAGTATGAAGACAACATCTACTTGTGATTATTTTGATTGATATTATAATTGCAATATGATTCAGGATATTGGAGGGAATGTTGATTCGTGCATCAATATTGTTATTTTCAGTGGAATATATACTCAAATTATCATGGTGTGACTTTGCAATCTGTAACAAGCAAAAACATATTATATTTTAAAACATACATAAATAGTCTGTAGAATATGACATGCATACATTTCTGCAGCAACACAATGCTTAACTCAGAATGGTATTTTACAGCAGAAATAAAAAAATTCAATTGTACAGCCTGGTACAGTCTCTATAGCTAAGTTCCCCCGTCAAGACAACTGTGTATATATTTGTAATAAATGACATCAAGGCCTAAAGTTTTGGATAATTAGGAGGGTTCCGCTTTGAGTGACAGATGGTAGCTGTCACAAGAGGAGAGCATAGACTTTAGATTTCATTCGTCCCATCTCAGCTCCATCCACGCGCCGCATCTTTGCCCATTTTTGGACTGGCAACATTAGACACTGCTAAGACGGCAACAGCCGCCTACTTTAAGCTTAATTTTGACTCTTTAGATACAGAGACTACGTCACAATTTTATACATTTTATGATATCGAAACATATTTGCATTTAACAAATATTGCGCCCCCTGTGATTTGGATATTGCAGTAGTCAACCATATTGCAATTTATATAAAATTGTGACTCATTTTTAGTATTAGTTTTACATACATTGACCCATTTGTTTTAAGACAAGAGAAAATGCGCTCACAGAAAGGAGAAAAAGTAAAGTATGTACAGTATGTACGTATCTGTCAAGTGCCATGAAGAGAAACAAGGTGTGGAAAGGGCCTGGCACCTTGTCAGGGTGCTATTCACACTCAAAGCGAACAACATGTTAGAAATAATGTCTCCGGCTTCAATTGAGTGATTTGAGCCATCGATGCTGACATTGATCTTTTCCTACTGAAGTTAAACTGACAACAAAAGACAAGAGCTGATTTTGAACTGTTATGATCCAATCACCTCTCTGTCAAATATGATTTCTAACCTTGCAGTTAAACCTTCCCAGAAGATCTTATTATTTGGGTATCTTAAACTCAGGGGTTCTGAACAAACAAACATCTGAGTTGACATATTGGTAATTCTGCTCTCATTTACAAGGCAATTAGAAGTCTGGACAAGTAATCATCACTCAGTTTGTAGAGCAGGGCATGCTTGAACAAATTATTGATAAACCTTATAGCAGGAAAATAAAATTCCAGGCAGGCAAGAATTTTAAGGTGGATTTTTCCCTTGAGGAAGGCATGCATTCAATGTCCTTGTCAGTCAAATGTGTATTAGAAACTCACAAAGTAACTGCACAGCATGGTTGGGGTAGTCCCCTGCTTATCTGTTGGCTATGATTGTTGTTCTTCTTTCATTTTATTTCCATCAAAAAACATATGGCTTTATACAGTAAATATTTGTCCTTTAGTCAGGAGAATGTACCCTCAAAGGGGAAACGGGACCATAAATCACAACAAAGCAGCCATCCCAAAGCACAGCTGTGTACTCTTCTGTTAGTCCTGTACTGTACCCAAAAACTAAGCAGATGTTGCACAACACCAGAAGCTGATGGCCAAACTCTCAAACGCTGCACTTCATTAAATTCATTAGTTTAGTTCACTCCTCCGAGGGTGGGAAATATTGCATTGCATTGATTAGCATTAATTAATATTGATTGGGATTAATCTAGTGGAACAAGGCTAACATTTGAGATCTTAGACTATGTCCGTCGAAGAGATTTCTGAAATACCTGCATTGACTCACCTAAGTAATGATTACTGTCCAAATTCCAGCAATGGGATGTCAAGCAGTAAGTGCAAGGGAAATCTGTGAGTGTTTCTGTAATTACTAAAGGGGACTGGAGAAAGTAGGTTTGGAGTTTTAGTACTAATTGAATAATAGCTTACCTTGTCTAATTCTAAGCTAATACAATGGTGACCCCAATGCTGTGGAAGGAATTGTCTGGAGGGCTTAATCGGCTAGAATCTAAATCTCAAAATCCTAAATCCTAGTCTATGCTGTATATTGTCATTGATATTTTATGGTCTGTTAATAATCTTGTAACTTTGTTTTGAAAAGTGCTGCAGCAATAAAAAATATTGTTGTTATTGAACTATTCTTCAGAAAAGAGAGAAACAATAAGCAAAAAAAACGTAATGCATTGCTGAAGGTGTGCAATTCTTCCTGGATAATAGAAGGCTGGTGAATTAACATACCCATCTGGGAATATCATTCTTACTTTAAACTTTATTCAGCTGCAAAATCCATCCTTAAAGCAATGGTTACTGCACCCAAAACAATGTTTTCCTCCATGCCACCGAGTAAGCAATAAACACACTCTTCTGGAGGACTGTCTGCACTGCAGTTATCAATTCAAATATATCCTATTTTTTTTACCCACAGAGCCAGCATGGCTGAATTAAAAGTTGAGTCAGGGGAAGCAGTGTTGTATGGCCAGCCATTACTTATGCTACGGTAATTTCATTATACTGACTCTGGGCAGAATGTTGTGCCATGCTCATGGGGCTGGGAAATATCAAATTAATAATTGCAAGTGACAGGCAGTCCATATGTCAGTGTGTCGATTTAGGTGGTTGAGCTGATGGTCTTTTTGCCTCACTCCCCCTCCCCCCGCTCCGACATCTGTGCAGTCATCTACAGGCAGGCCTGGCACCAGCAAACCGCTGGGAACCATGTGTTTATTCTTTCTCTTATATATCCTTGGGGGATGATGCAGTATACACACTGGACATACAGCTCCTCTCACACTTTGCCATTTCCTCCCCAGCTTCTTCAGAAAGAAAACTGGCATTCATATATAGAGAACATCTGTTCTCTCAGCTGGAAGAAACATGCAAGGCTTAAAGTGAAATAAAAAAACTTAGCCTGCAATTTTTTTGGGGGGGGGAGAAAGGGGGGTCCACAATGTAATGTTTTGATATGCACTCATTAAAGTTAATTTGACTGGCAAAGCAGTTAAAGTCCTTCTTACATTACAAAATAATAAAAGTCATCATTTTAAAAAAGTAAGGTAAGTAAATTTTCCTATTACAATAGTATCATAATCCTACATTGAATCATTGTGAAAACAAAACTTTCTAGATGTGTTGTTACTTTGGCCACGTCATCATCAAAAAAGTGAATTTGTAGGCCTACATTCATGATTTTGTCCATGTTGACATTGTTGGCATTGGCATTGGCATTGTTTAGCATTTCATATAGCTGGACGTCTAAACTCTGGGACAAGGCCGTTACGTTTAAATAACAGCCATGCTGATTCAAAACAGACAGCCCTGTCAAGGCAGTTTGGGCTTTAGTTATATTTTACACAGTGGCCATTGTTAATGACAAATCTGTTAATGACAAAAATGTTTTGCTATGAACGTGTTCACACTTGTTTTTATCCAAAACACGGTTGGTCAGCAAAGGCGTAGTCGCAGTCGTAGCCGTAGCCGTTGATGCCGGTAACTTGCTCGTATGACAGAGTGCACGGAACGAAGCTTTGTGACTAGTATCTAATGACTAGTAAGCAATTTCTTACCGCTGCTGTCATACAGTGAGTACCGGTATCTTCCTTGAACATATGCTGCTGCAGCCCGGTGCTCAATCTGAGGCACCAAGTGCTAAACGGCTTCCGGTCTCCAGCCTTTTCCTCTTGTACTCTACTCAAGCCCAGCATATAGCTAGACATCTAAACTCTGGGAAAAGGCCGTTGTGTTTAAATAACGGCCAATGCTGATTCCAAACAGCTTTGTCAAGACAGTTTGGGCTTTTACACAGTGGCCATCGTTCCGCTACAAACGTGCACACATGCATTGTTTGTATCACAAACACGGTCAGTCAGTGAAGGCGCAGCGGCAGCCGTCGCAGCAGGTAACAAACTCGTATGACACGGACCGAAGCTAGCAAGCACTTTCTTACAGCTGATTCCATATAATGAGCATCTTCCTTCCCTCAATTTGAGGCACCAAGTGCTACATGCCTAACGGCTTCCCGTCGCCACTCTTTCCCTCTTGTCCTCTTATTCATGCCCAGCGCCATTAGTTTTTAAACTCCTTTCTCAACTAAAGCTGTATCTACTCCAAGTTTGATAAACTTTGCCTTGGAGACAATCTCAGGGAGACCACACCGAACACTCGCTTTTCTGCAAAGACCAGCCCTACTTTGCATCTGATTGGCTAGAACTTGTTTCATTTGTAGGTGGAAGTTTGATGATTGGTTAAATCCAGCGCAAACATTTTTTTTAAACAGCATCCAAGTTCCCAAATATTTTCTTCATGGCCGCATGTTGGAGATCCGGCACGGTGCCACAATACCCTGTGAACGGATTTACCCTGCAGAGATCTGAGTTGGAGTTCTTGAGTTTATAATGCCAACACAAAAAAGTGGAAAGTAACAGACATCCGGCCAAAAATTAGGGACATCCGGTGGAATTTCCAGTGGCCCCTAAACAATCCCAGAATTGAAACGTCGCCAGTGACTAAGCGATGCTGGAAGTGTTGGTATAGACTTTAGATAATGGATTTTTTTGTGGCCAACATGCAAATTGTAATGCAATCTATTTATCTATATGTTTTTTTAAGATCTCACAATCATTCAATCATCACTATGAGACACACAAAATACATAAATAATAATAAAAAGTAATAAAATAAAATAATAAAAATAAAAAATCTAAGACTACGAATGTGTTGTGGGAAACAACAATGTTGAGTTGGCTTACATCTTTTTCACTATTATTACAAGTGGAAAATTATAGGAAAATGATTTGTAACCTATGCAAAAACATATTTATAGTGAACAGCGAGAACAATCTGCTAAGTGATTAAATGTTGTCTGTGAGAGGAGTGAAGCAGCCTAATGGTCCTCAGAGCTGTCTGATTTCCATTTTAGGATGACACTGCCTCAAAACTGTCAGCTGCAGCACGTCTTAGAGCCACTGACGTTTATAGAAATGATCAGAGTCAAAGTGTTCAATGTTCTGGTTGCACAGTACATTAAATGAGAGAACAATAAATTGTACTCACCTGGCAGCAAACACTTTGGCATGAAACAAGAACACAATTCAATAATATCACAGAAATATAAACGCCTACATGGGTATTGGCTTGTTTATATACCTTGGCAATTTTCTTTGCCAATATCTGCAATAAAATACAGTTTTACATTAAGAATACTTATATACTTCAGTTTGAAGATTCAAGTTTAATAGATAAGCAAAAATGGAATGTCAGACTTTCCCCACATGACCCTAAAGTTCTGTATTAATTTACAGGTTGTGCCTACTTAGTTTATTAAAAAGTTTGGAGAAAAAAATTTGCTCCTTAAATTAGCTCAAATAGTCAGAAACTCTGGTCTCCTTCATTATGCTGTTATGTAAACTCTAGTCCTGACTAGAAACCTACTTATACTGCCACAAGAAAATGTATTAATTACATTGTAGCATGTATTGTTTCCCTGTGTGCTCAGATGAGATTAGTTAGTAATGCCTTGAGCTTTCTTAAAGTGTGCGTGCACAGCAAATTATTTTAAAACATGACTAGAAGCAAACTCTTTGTGTAGAACAAGGTGTCTCAAATTGAGAGACTTCAGTGAAGTTGGTGTATAAAAATGACTTATACACACAAAATGTCTGACAGTCGTCCTACTCATTTTGTCTAAAATATTCCTATTTATGTACATGTGGCTCACCACAGTAATGAGCAAAGGTTTGGATTCAGTCTGGTTAAATCAGAAACAGGACACGCGCTCTCCCTCACAGCTGTTTCCTGGTTCTGACTCACAAAAAAAAACATGAGTAAAAGAAAAAACACTGCATAAACTATGCTACCTTGTGTTTATTTAATTATAGGTACACCTACATGTAGGCCTAAGAGATTGCAATATAAGCCTATATATTACTATTAGGAGTTTATTTATGTCAAGGATGTATAAATTAAATAAACTTCAGCTGGAGTCTGATTTAATATGGCTTTTTTAAGTTTTTAGGCTGCCAAATAGTACACATGTTACTGCAAATTAAACTGAGCTGTCAGGGTTTTAATTTTGACCTCTGAAAAGTGCTGGTTCTTAGCCGGTTTACGTCTGGCCATGTCGTAAATAGTAGGGGCAAGGCCTCAAAACCGAGAATATATTGGGGCGTTATATTTAAGTTACGATGGTTTCCAGCCGCTGCACGACCATTCTTACGCTCTGATGGGTGTGATACGAACGTTTAATGACTCCCACGTCATTCTTGTTGTAAGAGGATTTTTTGCGCTGGTTTCTACATTAGGTTGATAACTGAGGGCCAGTGGGTGAGCAGAAGCGCAACTACCTAGTGTCATAGGGGTATGCAGCAACAATTTTACCATAATTATAAATAATTCTATGGTGTATATAGTTGTGTGGTTTAACTAATGGAACTCCTACCTGATGTCATCACTGGTTTCATCTCTATTCGATGCCATTGCCGACCTCATGTCTGTCTCATTCACTCCTTGCCTGCGTTCTTCTCCAGTAAGATATATTGTCAAACAAACATGTAATAGATTTTCCATTTTATTTCTTTCCATATTATTAATATTAAGAAATGGATCTGTTGTGTTGGAGCAAGTGGCTCCACCTACACTTGCACCTAATGTTAGACCTACCTGTTGCCTTTGCCTGTCTTTCCTGATCCACCATCCTCTCACCTGAATGAAATGAACTCACTGTTAAATACAGCCGCCTAAATTCAGTTCTTAAATCAGCCTAGTGATGGCATCAGATAAGACAACTATTATGCAGTTAGGTTGGGCAGCTGTTGAAATTACATTCATATTTTGGATTTTAAAAAGTACAAATATGCAGAGCCACTTAGCACAGACCTTTAAAGAGAGAGAAAGATGTGACCCTGTAATTAAAGCTTCCATGTTACCCAACATATGTAACTATAGCCTGTATGTCTGACAGCACAGCTAACATCAACAAAATCTATTAATGATTCCAGTTATTGCATAAGTTATGTTTTCCAGATTCTTGCCATTTATTGTGCATGCTACCTTCTATTTACCAGTTGTTTTGTTACCTTAATAAAACTGAGATATGTCATGCATGGGATTGGGTTTAACAAAAATCAATATAGGTTAGCATTAAGCTAGCCGTAAACCCCACTTTAGCTGCTAGTGTTAGCAAACACTAGCTAGTCTAAGAAAATTCTGCAAATATTAATATTTGCAAGCCTCCAAGTTTGGTAGCAAATCTATGATTCCATGGCAAACCAGAGTTATGGCATTAGTTATGTTTTATAGATTATTGTCATTTATTGTGTATGAGAACTTAAATTTTAAAGGTTTTCAGCTTAGCAACTTCGGTTTTCCATATTGTAAGCTAGCTGTAAACCCCCATTTGGCTGCTACACATAGACAGTTAAAGAAGCTGCTACATTCCCACTGTTAGCAAACGCTAGCTAGTCTATTAACATGAATATTTGCAAGCCAAGCACAGACGTCACACTTTAAATCCAACCTGTTACCTTTTACAATCCACTTACCTGACTGCTGTCGAATCTCTTGACATGCCATCTCCTATTCCTTCTTTCTTTTTTCTGTTACTAGCCCCAACAGCTTTTTTTGCTTATCCATATTTTTCCATAGACGACAAACTTTACGACAATACTCATACGCTCGTACCTGCTTTCTCAGCGCCCCTCCCTCTTCTATGTTGACATTCTGATGGAATCTTGTAAGGGAACCTAGGAGTTTTCCTCTAAAATGTAACATTGAGGAAATGCAGAAATGACTTAGAAACGCAAAAGCAGCTATATATAGAACATCCAAAAAAAGGTGGATGGGCTTGTGGCCCAAACTGTGAAGCTTCTGCTTGTAAATACACATACTTGTTAGAATGTTAGAATAAAATGTACCTTTTATATTTAATATTTTGAACAGAGGGGTGACATAGAGAAAGCAGTAGGCAATGTCATACATGGTAGCAGTTTTAGCTGCATGTTTTAGTGGTGGGGAGCAGATGATGCACGTATTCTGA
>NC_045738.1:5689879-5709400 GCF_008692095.1 Etheostoma spectabile | reverse complement strand
TGTTTTTTTTTTTAATATTATTTCTTAAGCCACAATAGTTCTTGAACAAGATGGAAAACAATGGAACGTAACTAACCATGACATTAGACAAAGTCCTTTGGATATAAGAGAGAAAATATTTTGCTTTGCTGACTCAACAGTTGCAGTTGGAGACAATAAAGGGATTATGGATATTTTATTTATTCAAAACAATGTGTCCTGAGGCATACTGTGTGTGTCAGTAAATCATTTTTCTTTTATTCCACCCTTTTTAAATGTATCACAATTTAAGATACTTCTGTTACTGCATGCCCTGTGCTGTGTTGTGTGAAGCATTTGTTTTCGCGGCTCTTCACTGATACAGCAGAAAATGGTCAGAGGACACCTAAAAGATTGCAGCACTGCATAATTTAGGCCTTCTCTCAATATTGTTTTGACAGGCTGCTGTGTTCGCTACAGCTCTGACAGCCACAACACTGGCATGTTAATTATTCACAGCTCTAAACACTCCTCAGATCAATAATTAACTAGAGAAAGTGAAAAAAATCACTAAAAGCACACTGTAATGAAGCACTATACACTTTAATGCATTGAGAAACATGTTGAATTTTATGTTGAATACGTCAGAGATAGACTTGGTTTGGATCTCTGATTTGATACACTTGTATTGTTTGTGTTAATGAAAGTAATTTTGAGTAATTTTGAAGTGTTTTAGTAATTAGCAAGTAATGTCGCTCAAACAGACTGTGTCCGTCAGCTGTTGGCTTTTTTGTGTCTTGTAAATAAGTTCTTCTGTTCTATGTGCCCATGATGGATAGTTAAATCACCTGTGCACATCAAACTGAATCCGCTTTGAGGAACAATAAAACTAATATTCCAATATTCACGTTGTTGATTTGCAAAGGCCTCGCAGCTGGGCAACTATGTGAGTCTGATTTGTTTATGTACATGAGAGATTGATGACTGTAAAAATGATTCACCCACCACATTGCATAAACATCTCCACATCAAGGGTTGGAAAATTTGCTTTTATGCTGTTGTTTTTTTTGTTCACTGGGAGGAGATCAACACAGGTTACTGTTTTTCTGACATAATGTGCCTACTACAGTAAACCCCAGTAATAACTCTTGTCATTATAACACTTTGAAGTATCTGAAGGACGAGCTATGTAATCTTTCCTTTCGAGGTGTGAGTGTTGACTGCATGTTGCTTGTGTTTGCATAATTATAACCACTCAACCTAAATTGTTGGGTTCTGACACTGCAATTATTACTGGATTGCATGTATGTATCTTTTGTCAAGTGACACGAATTGTAAATATGTTTTTCTGGTATTAAAGAAAAGACAAGTAATGTGTGAATCTTCAAAAATAATTGTAGATTGCCATCTAACTGCCATCTAAGTGTGAACTGGTGGAAAAACTGAGGTTGAAAAGAAAAATGTACAGTATATGTACTGTATATGAATTATTTTACTTACAGTATGAGACATATGACTGAAAAGTTACAACTTTTAGCTGTAACCCATTTATTTCAGTGTTTGTGTTAGTATGGATCACTGGCCACACAATCAGGTAACATTTCAACAAACAAATTACACTTAAACTGTGTGGCCTGGTTTTTATTTAATTACTTAATAGCGGGCTTTCAGTGCAGTGCGTCATGCTTGTACCAATCTTCACTGACACAGACCAACTCAACCCTTCGACTCCAACTGGTACAAACTGTGAAATTTCTTTCCATCCCAAACGACAAGACGTTCCTGACAAGAACAAAATGTTTCACCCTTCTGAAAGGATGTCCTGGTTCAGTCCGAGAGACAGATTGCTTATTGACTGCCGCCACACTGCACCTTACCCTCTGACACAGTTTTGCTGTACTTGCTGGCAATTTCAGCAATACTCTTGATGTCAGGCAGAGGATAACACGTTCTGTCTGAGGGCGGCCATTGTATTACTCACCTCCTACTGCGTGTCTGAAAATTACTTCCAGCCATGGCAGCCCCAAAATCAAACTTTTGCTTTGAGGAATGCTGCCCTTCAGTCCAACGACAGCAATGTGAACTGGCAATGTCACTTGGGTTTTGATTTTGGGGCCATCTAGGGAGTTCCCCCTTCAGCCGTTTCATAATTCAAACTATTTCCTGAGCATTAGCACGCTGCTGTACAGGCATGGCAGCACTCTTGCTTTTGGCCTTTCAATTTGCTGTAGTAAATTCAAGGGGAGAAAAGTCAAAACAGTGGGCGGTGATGAGAAGATAAACAGCATCAAACCTCCCTCCTGATATATTGTTCATGCATAAAAAATGGTTCTTGCCGTCTCTCTAGTTTGTGGTTTGAGTTGATTGTTACATACCAAATTGTTGAGCAAAAAAAAAACATCCTTAATAAAACATCCCCTCAATCTCGTTAGCATCACACCACACCTCAGAAAAGCACACTGTCTCAGTCTCAAATACAATGTATTAAAATAGTTTATAGAATATCAAGGGGTACTATGCAAGACACAACCAATGGATAATAAACTTGAACCCATATATATATGATATATAGAAGGGGGGAGTAGGGGTCAGAGAAAAAGGGTTGGGGGGGTAACATACAACATATTGTAACATAGTCTAGGTTTCTGTATGTAACCACTTCTTGAACCCTAATTTTCAATTTCACTTCTAATGTGCACAACAGTGTCTACATTATTGTTCCATAAGGACATTGGCCTTGTGCGACCCATCCATTCTCTGCTCCTTCTGTTGCCGTCACTTTTTCTTAACCTCCGGATGCTGATCAGTTCAAGATTGTTCAACATTAATAAGCTTACAATTATTCTTTTCACCCAACAAAGTAAGATTATATATATATTGTATTGAAAATATAATCTGGAATATATCGCTTTTTAAATAAATACATACATAACAAACATGTTATGGAAAACTGGACTTTTTTAATAGTGTAACTATAAAACAAATGAGTGCGTAGATTGGCCAATCACACAACTTTTGTTAGAAACACATAATAAAACCCAAACACCAATGCATTCTGACCAGTCAGCATTTTATTATAACAGTGAAATGACCAGCTGATCCCAGTGCTGTGTGGGAGAACCTGGGGTTTCAGTTTGTTTTTTAAGTGAATGGAGGGTTCAAAGATAATATTAATAACACTACAGTCCTTTTCATGCAGTCCATTACTGTCCTTGAACTACACAGCGACAAGAAACAGACTTCATCCCTCTTATGTCTTGTTTCTAACCCAAAACCACTTATCAATGGATGCACCCCCAACTCAGACAATGTAAGTGCTCAAATCATGTCTGCAATAACCTTGAAAAAAAAGTGTTTATTTGACTAAATATATTTTATGCATGAATTGATGCACAGTGACGACACAGATACTGTCGTTTCCAATGTAATTGTCAGATAGACCTGAGGAAACACTCTCAAACCTATGAATAGACTGACACCACAGTAAATTCTCATACAGACATTAGAGTGAACCGAAGAGCTGTGCTTACTAAGCTTGTTCCTCTTTAGCTTGTATCTCTGGGGCAGTAACTCTATGCCCCTCTCTTATCTTATCACAGGGTTGCATTCAGCATAGCAGCACACAGCAGAAGTCACCTTGGTGCTATAAGAGATGCAAACACTCCTCCAGAGAGGCTTGTCATGAGGTAGATATGTGTGCCACCCCAGTCAGGCTGATGAGACAAAAGCCTGGGATACTGACTGTTTAGCTGCTATCCAAACACAAGCTAGCCATGTTTAACTTTAAGACTACACTTGGGTGAAGCTGAGGTGGACTGAACAATCTTCAGGCTTCAAAATCCACATTTACCAAGGTGGATGCCACTTGCATGTAGGGAGCTCAGATTCTCTCAGAATAATTTGGGTATTTCACGATATTCTTGGTTTTGTTTCACATTGACATTACGAAGGAGACATTTTTGGAAACCAGTAACCTGCATTGTTTGAACCCAATGTTTGCTAGCTTGCAGTCTTTTTCTTTCATGCCTTTGTGGGTGCATTGCTACATTTCTTTGCATGTTAGTTCCACCTGTGAAGCAGTGGAATAGTTTAAGTGTGTTGTGGTGCGTAAACAAACCTGGGAACCTCATATACAAGCATTGTTTCATAACACTATTAGTGCTCAAAAAACTCCACAGGGTGCCTTTAAGTGCTCTCAGCTGTGGCAAACTATGAATAAACTGGTTGGTATATTGGTTACACAGCCCTAATAAAGACATTTGACAAAAATAATCAAGTAATTCAAGGTCTAATTTCTTTTCTGCTTTAAACAGTCTTCATCAACAGAAGTCTTTGGATCGGAAATCCTTAAAGAATCAAAATGATTTGATTGCATTATTACACTGGATTTAGTTTAGTTGGAGGAGCATCTTTTTACATATTTATTTGCCTTATGCTTCTACAGTTAAGAGGAAGGACCAGTGACCATATGTTTATTTGAAAATGAAATCATGATCTACAAATTATTAATACTTGCCAACAAGGGAGTTTTAACATCACAAATACTATATAAGCAGATAACACTCAACTAATTAGCCTGTCGATCCAGCAACAAAAATGATCCCAGTCCTCTCTATTCACAGACCAAAATGTTATCAGCACAAGGAAGTTACTAATGCTATTACCACTTGATTTTTTTCACAATCATTCTATTAAATAAGCAACCAAAATTGTGTATTAAACTGTTATTAAGGAGATGGACTCTGGCCATGTTTTTCCATCTTATTTTGTCAGTTTATTTGTATTCTCCACACTGAGAGCTCGGAGGCAATTATTATTAAGTCTTTGATGTAATGGAGAGAGAATGTGAAGGGGAGAAAGAGGATGAGGACGGAATGATTGCATCTTTTATTGTTTTTTCATCCTCTTCTTCTCCTTCTTTTTCTTCTTCTTCTTCTTCCAGTTAATTACCCAGATAAATCTTGCAGTCAGTTTTGCACTAGTGGAAACTGAAGCTTCTGTGTTCCTATCGATTGCCATGCTTCACACGAGTAAGGATCATTGACCAGCAAAAGGGAGAAAGAGATGTCATGTACTTCTTGTCCTCTCCAGCCATAAAACCAAACTTTGATTGTATGAGGGGCTTCTGGTTTGTCTGCATTAACCAACGCTCTCTATTGACATGTAGAAGACGGTTTTGGAAATGTCAGCAGGGTTATTGAGAACCCATTTATGCTTTAGTCATAGCAAACTCCTCTTAATTTCAACAATTACAGGGAACTCTAAATGCTAATGTTGAACAAAAGATGACATGGATGAATATTATCCTTTTTCTCCTCTCCTCTCCCTGCTGATAACACCCTCCGAGTGCTATTAGAAGTCCCTCCTCACATCTGATCAATCTGCTGAGTCAATTCCAAAGACAGTGATACATGCTTGAGAAGCTTCAGCTGCTAATGGGAATAATTAAGAAAAAGTGAAGTGTCTTGCAGGGTTGATTTATGTTTTACAGAGGGATTTCTGTACTCACATAACTCTCCTTTCCTCCTTAGCTAAAGGGGTCCGAAGCTTTACGGATTGACTTTCACTCAGTTGAATGAAATGATACAATCTATAGTGGCCAATAACCACAGAGGGCAGCGAGGAATTGTCCCAAAGGCGCAACCACAAGGTGAAAGTGATGATCTGAGCTTTAATAATGTCCGCTCCCTGTGAACATCAGCGATGGCTTTTTCTGGGCTCCTACAGAGTCTGCCTCATAACAACGCTAAGTGACCTTGTCTCACTGCAGAGCCTGAAACATTGTAGGATGGCACAAAAAGTGAGAGGGAACATATATATATATATATATATATATATATATATATATATATATATAACTATTATCAGCTTCACAGTAATCGTGCTTTAAAGGAATGTTTACAGAAACAATTGCAGCAACTAAAGAGGTCTTTGACAATGCAATGCATAGAAAATGTGAGTTGGATATTAATAGAAAAAACTGCATTTCATTTTAAAGGTTTAACAGTGAGTGGGATGTGTGAGTTTGATTACTTTATCTGACAAAGTTTTATCCTTTGAAGATAGAGTGACGTCAGATTTTATGCCAGAAAACATTTAATCAAACAAGGCTTATGGCGTGAGGATTATGTCACATCTAGCGAGCGCAATAAAACGTGGTCACGAGCAAATCATATCATTTCACATGCCCAGATACTGTATTATTCTTTGCGCACCAATTCAACAATCAAGAGTTGTACATTACACTAAGCAGCACACGCACAGAGCAGCCACCACACGCCCGTGAGTGTCTGCTTTGCGAGAACTGGAGGGCATCCACACTCTTGCGGGTTAACTCTGCCGTCGAAGTGGATTTTATAAGGTGGCCGATAGGGGCAAACACACTGCAACTTAAAAAAACACATGCAAATAGACAAAAGACAAGCTGATTCAGAATACACACAACAAAACCAAATGCATGTATGTGTTGCAGAGAAACTATGCAAAATGAAGAGCACACAAACCCCGACAACAAATGAAACAGAAAAACGCTGCATCCAGTTTACACAACGAAAGTTCTCCAGGCCTCTAGGGGGGGCGCTAAGTGGAACAGCTGGATTTTAGAGAGAGAGAGAGAGAGAGAGAGAGAGAGAGAGAGAGGGGTTTGTTTTGGAAACGGAAGATAAGTGTAGTGAAGAAGCAATATAAATGATGCATATACATTTTTACGTTCGGCCCTGGTGTTTTAAAGTATTATGAAAGAGCAACGGGATTACATAGCTGCAGGTTTAACTTATTAGTAGAAAGCGATCACACATTAACTTTACATCATACACTACATCAGGAAACATTGTTTTTGTTTCTAAATTAATCAGACTGGCTAGCCAGACTCAGCATCACACATGTCCTAACAAAAGAACAGATGAGAAACACTTGTACATTCCTTTATTTACGGTGCAGTCTTGCACTACATCGTTAATAAAGACAGAAAAACACTTTTTGGGCCAGTAAAAGCACTCCGGGCTTCCTGAATGTTAGGAGGTCTGTGGCTGTGGCTGAGATTGTCTTGAAAGTGACCAATCATAGGAGGGCCAGGGCTTCCTTGGTGTCCGTCCCAAAATGTCAAAAGTCAGTTTAATTCTGCAAGCAGAAATAAACTTTAAGAGCAGGGAGCCAGCACGCATACCAGGCCTCTGAAACTCAAGCTGAATGGAATTCAGCCATGAATTATTTTCTTTTTTACACCTGTGCTTTTCCTTCTGTGCCATGTCAAAGTTTATTCGTAAAAAATGTTTTATGGTTGTGATGTTTTGATGCCACAGCAGGGCCCCTTCTCATATCATTCTACCTATGGCCGGGTATATTATTATTATCAATTGTACATGTTTTTGTCCCCTTGGGCTTAATGTGACCATAATAATAATAATAATAATAATAATAATAATAATAATAATAATAATAACTTTATTTGATATAGCACCTTTTACAGACAAAGTCACAAAGGGCTTCACATAATAAACATTTGTAAAAATACAGTACAATCCAACAGAAAATAAGGATAGGAAAAAAGAAAATAATAATTGAACAGCCAATGAAAATCATTTCAACGATTAAAACCTAAAAAACCCAAAGTTTACAAACATGAGTCAAAAGTGAATTTAAACACATGCGTCTTCAGCTGCTTTTAAAAAGCTTCAACAGACACAGCAGAACGTGGACAGTAGGTATTAAGTGAAACTATTTAGATAACTGGCTAATGGCTAAGTGGTTTAAATGCTGCTTTAGCTATAGGCCTCTTATGTAGCAGACAGAGAACCATTAAGGTAGACAATGCTTCACATATTTCTTGCACACTATGTACTGTACTGCATGTCAAAGTCCATTGTACACAAGAGAAGACACACATGTCACGCACTTTTCGTCATATTATACTGTACATAGTGTACAATAGCTGTAGTAGTTTTCTTGACAACAGTCACAAGACAGAGATGGAAAGAAAATCGCATTTTGAAAACACATTTTATAATTTGAAGAATGTTCAGCTTGATTTCAAGCACAAAAGTTGTTGTTTTACAAATTTCTTCACATTTGTACTTTGATTTATCAAGATAGAATTGTGTGCTGAGATGATCAGACAGTAAAAATACCAACTCCACACACAACACTTCTCATCATGAAGCTTGTACAACACTTCATGTGATGGTCATTACCGCACACATGCACTGTGCTAGCAGTGCAAATGACTGTACAGCCATGTGCTTTGACAACACACTTACCATTAAGTGGGGCAGATATGGTGGGAGGACATTCAATAGCTTTTATTCATAGGATTATGTTGTTTAAAATGCTTTATGTAATATACACTAACTGCATGATATTTTAGGATAACTATTAAAACAGAACATAAAAAGAATTCAGATGTATTCTCTTTATTTTTTCAACTTTTTGAGCTGTTGTACAGTATATAAATGCAAACACTCTTTTCAATGAGATGCTGAAGATAATGGACCGGAACATCAGAAGATGAGGATATTAATTTATAGATATTTGCATGCAAAGCCCACCAAACATCTTTTCCTTGAAGGGAAAAAGCAATCTTTTATCTTCAAAAGCTAGGTGGGAAATAATTTCATCAGGTAGATTTCCATTAGGTGTGAGAACATAAAGAAAGTGATAAAGTGTGGTGCTCTTATGCCTTCCACAGACATGCTGTTTGTGTTGACTTGAATAGCAGATTATTGCTTGTTTGGATCATTTTTTAGGCCTGGGTCCTGGGGGGGCTGTGATCGTTGTGGCAGCTTTCTATTCATCTGGGCTCTACAGGGAGTTGTTTGATGTTTTCATCAACCTGCGTCGTGCTTGTCTGGAGGCCGCAGGGTGGCTTGTGGACCTTGGCACTCCATGCCTCTTGCACCTCAGATGCACCCAGGGGAGTTCAATCACATGCCCTGCATGGGGGCTAAGATGACAGGTGGGATACACTACAGCCTTGAGAAGATTAACAGTGGTGTGTGACAGGTTTTGAGGTTGAGTTATTTGCATTGATAAATAAATCTGGACATGTTTGACATGTGAGGAAAAACATCTGTGATCATAAACAGCACAGAAGTAATTCAGAGTTGTAAGTTTGAGGTGTTTTTTTGTTATTCCTTCTTTTATATAATATGGATTTTCAGATTAATGAGTGTATTTCAAAAGGCACAAAATTGTATTGTATTAATAACCAAGGGGTGTTTTAAAATACCATCATTCAATAAATGGTGTGATGAAAAATATTACTTTTTTAAACTTCCAATTTGCTTTATCTCGCAGCCATTTACTATTCCATCTCTCATGGCCATTGTGCAACAAATTACCTAATTTTCAAGTGTGATTGCAAATGTGTTTATGCCTTGCACAGTAAACTGTGACCTTTTATTTCTCCTCATTTGATTGCTTTATATCTGTAAATTCACAGTTTTATCGAACCTTTATACATGGTTTGAAATGTGTTTATCATTTGCTGCTCATCAATGATTCACAGCTCTTGTGTAAATTTATTTTTGTAAGTATTTTCAAATCAGTTTAACATTTGAGGGCAGAAACTGCTGAGACTTGCTTTTGTACACAGTGTACAAAGTGACACGTTTTCATTGACTGCATGGGGCAACTAAATGAGTTAACTGCAGCTTCAGAAGTTAATCAAATTTTTATAATAACATAGTCCAATAAATGAAGGCACAACAGAAAAGTCAAATAGGCACAGATCCAGCTCCTTTTGTTTGTAAAATACTTTAGAGAAGTCAAAACTCAATAATATACCCTGCAATATATACAATACAGTCAGTGGTGTAGCACAACATTCTGCACCCTGTACATAGGCATCCTCTATGGGCCCCTCCCTGCATCCACAGTCATTCTGGAGCACATGAGTATATTCAGTCATTACATGCCATCAGCGAGCACAAAAAGGATTTGGTGTCTTAATCCTGGAAAATCTGTGAGATGTTTCCTTCTACAAACCATACTGTGTGAAGCAATAGGCTGTCAAGGCTTCTGGCTAGTTCATTTCTCTCCAACAGAACTGCTGGTGGCCGATGTTTTGGCTTTTAAATGTCTTTTTTTGTAATGGTCAACTGTTTAGTGGTGCAAATTTATGCTTTCATTCTGTAGATTTACATTGTTGTGAAAAACAATAATAATAACACTCTTAACTCTTAATAATCTTTTGATGACCAGTGACTTCTCTTTTTTGTGAGCCGAGTCAATGCAGCTGCAGTTGCACTCATTGTCAACTTTAAACTTATATCCATGTAGTGATGGTCACCTCCTGCTTATCTACACATATTTCAGAACAATTTCTTGTCTGATTTAAGCAGTGACAATATGCGTTAGTAAAATAATGACCTGCTTCAAACATAATGGTAATGGTGGTTGGTGCCCAGCCCTCACATTCAGAAAATTCTACTTGTACACAACAAATTTTAATTATTCTCATTCCCCAATCTCCTCAGTGCTGATTTTAGTGTAGTTTTAGGGGGAGTGACAAGGTCAGAGACTCCTCGCCAAAACTCAATTCTGCATACTCTGCATTTGCCTAATACATAAATTCATCGTGTTTCGACGGGCTGAACTACAGTACAGCATAAATCAACATAGAGTGAGGAATAATAGCTCTACAAATTCTAATGGTAGTTTAAAAAGGACAGTTTGGGTAGTAACTTTAATGTTCCCTCTGAGTTTTCAATTCGGAATAAGTGATTTAAAATCTGACTGATCTCTCATGTCTCTCCTCCGTCTGCTTGAAAGCTGAAACGCGAGTTGCTAAATTACCATAAACCAGAAATAAGGTTGGTGAATAAAATGTTATCATAACTGAGCAATGATTGCCAATATCATCGGGAAATAAGATTCAAAAATAAGTTTTTTTTTTTATAACAGTCACAGAGCTACTGTCTCATTACCGGAGTGAATGATTAAAAGCAGTTTTTTGTCATCTCAGTGAAACAAGTTAAAATTGAATAAAATGAAAATAAAATCTGAGACTCTGTATTATTTCCTTCTTCTATTATGTTTAGGTTATCTATATCTATATCTATAAATATGCCTCGTTTGTGGCTGCATGGTGACAGAACATACTGCGATTACATAGTTATTTTATTTTCTCCCTTGTTTTAATTAAATTAATAGCATAATGTTATTTTGAAAGACATATTATTAAGGATAAAAACATGAAACAACTCCTGTGAAAGAAAAGAAATGATTTTTAAATAACAGCCTCCCTGGTATGTACGGGATGTGTTATTAGATCCTGGACCAAGATGTATACCACTAGTGTAGACAAACATTACAAACATGGTTTTATGTCTCAAATGTGGCAGTGATGCACATACTGAGAACAGTTATCACCAACCAAGGTTTAACCAAACAGCTTTTTGGTACATGTTCTACCTCTATCACAAGTACGGTCACATCAGACTTTCATTCAACCAACGTTTTCAAAGTGAGTTATAAATAAATCCCATCATCCCAGATCTCTTGCTGATCTCAATCAAGGGACATTGTGATTACAAGGTCAATGCCTTAAACCCAAGGTGCCCCCCCCCCCCCCCCCCCCCCCCCCCCAACAGGATACGATGTAAAATAAAGAACATTTAATTTATGTTTTTTCCCTTATTTGTGTGAACTTCATTTCAGCTCATGGGGATAGTCTTTACTCTGTTTTGCCTTCATTTACAGCAACGCTAGATTCTCTACTCTTCTCAGCTCTTATTGAGGGCGGGGCTTAGCCTGTCCAATCACACACTTAGGGCCCTATTTTAAGGATCTGAAACGCAAATCTAAAATGGGTTGGTCTTAAGTAGCTGCATGTGGTTTGGGCGTAACATGCAATAAACCAATCAGAGCGTCATCTCATAGTCCCTTTAAGAGGAGGCGTGCCTGTTCCATGGCGGATTGCCATTATGACGGCAGATTTGCCTGGCACACGCCAGGAGCTGTTCACAACCGAAGAGGCCGACGTTCTCGTCAGGGCTGGAGTGGGAGTTGTCCGGGATTTGGCAAAGTGATAAATGGCTGTCTTGGCCGGGTGGCGATGTTGCTACGGCCTCTCGGGCGCATCTCCTCAAGTCTTGAGAGGATTACTGCAGCCATGGAGCATGGGCCTCCAAACGCACCACCTATTCTTGCTCTGCCCCTTCCTCCTCCCTTCACTCCATCTCTGTCCACCCGCTCCACCAGGAGCACATCGCACATTGCCACTCCTGGACCATCAATTGTCCATTCCCGCCGTAGTTCAACATTACTTCTCGTTAAGTCCTCTAATATTTCCTCAGTTATGTCATCAACACTTCTGTGATTCATGGAAATGTTGTGAAAAACACAACCAGACACAAAAAATGCTGCAACATTTGAGAACTGTACTATGAAGTGTCTCCTGACCTGTCCAAACACCTGAAAAGCATTTTCAGTAATATTTTCCTTTTAATTATGTATGGTTTGCAAAAATGGGAACTGTTGCATCTGTGTAGATGAGAGAAGCAAAGGCTATTCACGTTGTGCACACGCTACATTATGGCCAAGCATGCACCCCTCAAATAGCATCTGAATAACGCACCACTGACTTTAGACTAGGTTTTGTTCTGGTCTGTGGCGGAATTGTTTTCTGAAACTGCAAAATAGCACCAGGGAACGTTTGCACCTGAACATGCCTCATCTTTTTGCTGAACCGCCCCCGGGTGCTATCCCTATTCCCGTGCGTCTGTGGAGGGAAAAGTTTACTGTGCGTCGGGTGCAAAATAGGAATGATACATGCGTCAGTGTACAAAGTGAATTGTGATGGATGCAAGATAGGGCCTATAGAGTGGAACAGGGGGACAGGTGAGGAGAAGATAACGTTACTCAAGTTGAGGACTTGCTTCCCAACAAGAGTGATGTATCCGTATAAAACCAAAGATGGACAGACGTCACCCTTAAACGACAGCTCAAAATACCTGAAACTCTAAAGGGAAGCCAGTCCCGGCCAGAACACCAGCAGCTCTCCTGCTGTTACAGCTGCACCCCACGACAAGCACAGGAGGACAGACTTTGATCCTTCCTGGCTGAAAAAGAGGAAATACTGTAAGAGAAGAAATACTCCTGGCTCTACTTTTGATTGCATTTGGCGACCTTTGTTGCACGTCACATACCCCTCTCTCCACCGTCTCTTCCCCTGACTCCTGTCTACCTTTTTGCCATTTATCACCAATAAAGGCGGAGAAAAACTAACTATGACTAATTTGCAAAGGTTTGGAGACCTTTTGTCGCCATGGTTGCAATGATGGATATGTGGTTATGATTACAGAATGATTGTGTTTAAAAAAGACACTGTTGGCTGTCGGTTGGAAATGGAAAACAAAGCAATCTCCTGTGTTAAAGTCAGAGGTAATGTTGACCCATCCATCCACCCTGATCTCCTCCTTCTATGGGCTTTGTCGCTCCATAATATCATTACCTGACTTCCTCCTTTACTGGCCACTAGATGGCTTTTTCACTTCAATTGCAGAAACAATCGTTTCTGGGTTTTTTTCATTCCTTCATTCATTGCCAGTACAAAAAGCAGTGTGACACTGAAGCACAGAGAAGAGTGATGATATGTCTAAAGTAAAGGTCAACTGTCTGTTGATTGCAGTATCCTGTAGAAATGAACTGAAACCAATGGCTCCCTAAAAAATTTAAGAAGAAAAAAAAAAACTAAAAACGTTTCAACCTGAAAATATGTGAGTCTAAAACGGCTTGTCTAGTAAATGTGCTAAAACAACAAACACCAGCACATAGTGCACTATGTTCACCGAGATCCTCAGGGGCTAATATATCAAGTAGATTAGAAAATGAAATTCATGCTTCATAAAACTTTTATTACAAGCACCCAAATCACTGTTAGTAGCCTGAGAATTGCTCCCTCTTCCCTCTGTGCTTAACTAAGCCTCAGCATATAAGTATAATGTGCGTATAGGTCACAATCTGTCAGTGCTACCTGACTGCAGGTTAATTATCCTCTCACTCCCTCTGTGGTCTTTCTGCTCTCCAAAGTGCAGCTTTAGATTTCAAGGTATCACTGAGTGAGAATTATTTCCTCCTCAGACATCTGAAGAATCCTTTAATACTGAATCATTATCTCAACTCCTTACACTGCTTAAACATAATTTGCACTTGATTTATCTTTTTTGTATTGCTGTCTTTTGTTTGGCTAGTTAGTTTAGAGGGGCTAATTAGAAACCATTTTAAGACTTGTGGTGAAACACAGTGGTGAAAAGCCTGCAGTGACTGTGTGTGATTAATAAGAAAGAGAATTATGGATTTATTTTCAGTTATCGATAAGTGCACTTAATATTTAAAAGTTAAACTTCATACTTTTCAAATTGCCATATACAACTTTATACTTTAAATGTGTCTGCTTTTTTATTGAATATTTTAGCAGGGTCATCCAAAGCTAATCTCCTCTGAATGACTGATGGGATCTGAAAAAGAATCTATAAATTCAACTGCTTTTGTTTTACAATTCTTTGTGTGAGCTTAGCCAGGAATGTGTGATGGCACGTCTTTTACGTGGTTCCTCAGCGGGACACCCTTTTCCATGTGCTTTTTCTGTGTCAATTGACAGATGCGTATTTTTGTGATTAAAACAAGCCCCTCACACACCCCTGTAGTTCTTGCTGCCTGAAAAGTGACAACTTAATAGAAGGATATTGCTGTAGGACAATTCCACTGAGGATACGCTGCACAGTTTGCCAGAGCTATGAGAAAAATGTAAAATAGACCATTTAATTTTTGGTCAACTGTTTTTTCAACTTCCCAACCAGTTCATTATTACAAGTGTCAAGACATCCAAAGTCTCTTCAGAAATTATAAATATCACGTTACTAAGTCTAGGGCCAATCACAATGAAGACAATATGAAGACAATAGGAAAAGGGGCTGCAGTGCTTTAGAGAAATCATGCCACTAGATATCCTTAGGGTTCAAACTGCAAAGCGGTAGAACCTTTCTATGTTTGTCTATTGTAATTATTATTATTATTATTATTATTATTAATATTACTATTATTATTAGTAGTAGTAGAAGTAGTAGTAGTAGTAGTAGAATTAGTTGTTTGCTGCGCCAGCTCAAATTCTTGTGAGCTGGAGTGAGCTAGAAACATGAAACTTGGGGGAATAACTGAAAATGGTGTGCATGTGCTTCTATAGAAATATGAACCCAATCGGCCACATGGTGGCGCTGTAATTAAGGCTTCAAAATGCAAAATTTGAAAGGCCGCGCCCCCCACATTGTAAGTTCAATTGACTTCTCTCACCCAGGTGCAGCTTAATGTGCTCTACAAAAGAGCCTCAAGGACCATTAAGGTCCGCCAGGAAAATCTTGCTGCCATTTTGAATTTTTTTAAATCTGATTCATCTCATTGCCAACAAATTTTCACTAAAACATCAATGGATAAAGCGTATTAAAAGTTGTATAAAGCATGACCATATCTCAATTACTTTTCAAGTTATTGACCAATGAACGTTGAACGAGGAGTGGCTCTGGACATAAATGAACACAAATCATCAACCATAAGGCCAATCATCACAAAAGACAGTTTTATAAACATACACCACTAGGGGCACTACAAGTACAAGATAGGTGAGTGGCATCACACACATTTTACTGTAAATCACATAATAATTGTCCAATCATCACAAATCTCTCAGGATATGTCCTCACAAGTACCTGAACCACGCCCTGAAAACTGCAGGTGATAGAGCGCAAATGACTAAATGTTTGTCCAATCAACATAAAACCTCCAGGAAATTTCTACATAATGACCTCACACATACACTAGAAGTCTCATTCAAATCGACCACTTGGGTGCCCTTTAACTGCACAATAACTGGACTTGGAATGACACAAATCAAGGTTTGAGTTTGAAATTGCAGCTTGCGGCTTTAGCAATTGTTTTTGTATTGGTCATCTGCTTTTCTCAAACTGCCGTGAGCTGAACTGAGCTACATATCACACTGAATTGAAAAAAAATGTTTTTGACAAATCAGTTGTAGGCTTTTAAAACAAAGTGCACTGTTTGTCCAATTGTTACAAAGCTTGCAGGATATGTTTTATAACAACGTTAGACCACATGTGTGAAATTACTTTGAAGTCGCTATTGAGAAAAAGGTTTGAACTTCCGCTTGCGGTTATATTTCTAATTGCTTTCTTCAGACACCTACTCATTCCTGAGAGCACACATGAACCACAATCTAGACTGGACTGATAAAACTGAGGCCATCTACAGGAAGGGGCAGAGCAAACTGTTCTTCCTGACAAGAATGTGTGCAATAGGTTGTTGAAGGTATTGCCTTGGTATGTTAGGGGCATAATATTATTACAAGGGATGCCAACAAAATAAACAAGCTGGTGAGGAAAGCTAGCTCCGTACTCCAAGTTGAATTGAACAACAACACTGGACAGTAGCCATCAGGATCTACAACCGAGCATGACCCCCCCCCACATGAGAAGTCTAAATCTTGCGCTGACCTTTGACTTTTGACCACCGACTCTTGCATGAACTCTGACTACTGAGCTGTACATTGCAGATGCTTGATATCTGCCTGTTAAGATTGACCCATACATGGATTTATTGTCAATACACTGTACATAGTATATCATTCATATACTTGTATATGTACATTGTATATTTAATTCATATATTCACTATACATTTACAGTATATGTATTAATAATAAATAAAGACTAATGAAGACTGTGCATATGTCCAATTGTTCACTCTTTTCAGTGATCCATTGCAGGGGCCAGCAGCTCAGTATTTATTTGACTTTGTATTTAATTGTTACTACATATTTTTGAACAAAAGTGAGTTTGTGTGTTTCCTACTACAGTAAGGAAATACCAGTTAAAGCAGTTCACCCTTTACAAAAGAATTGAACGGAATAAATCTTGATTTTCAAATTTGTTTATTTTTGCAATCAAATAGTAAGCAATCCTGAAAAGGCCACTATCACAAACACAGTGATATTTCTTTGACACTGTGCGGCAGCCAGTGGCTTTACGTATCCTATCCACATTCTCTCTGCCACTATCGCCTCTAAAAATAACAATGCTAAAGTCAAAATATCCATCACTCCACTGTGTGTGGCACATAAAATGATATTCCTTGACGACGAGAGCACTTTGAGATCCACATGGTCTTGGCTGGCCGACTAACAGACAGGAAGATGTTTGAGACCGACTCTGAGCTGCCTTTTGATTACAGTAATGTGTCATCTCTGGCTTTTCCTGCTCCCTTCATTTAACAGTAATCAATTTCAACCAAGGTGGACATTGCATTATGAGAAAGTTTGTGTGTTTGTGTGTGTGTGTGTGTGTGTGCCTCTCGGTTTGTCCGTGGTGGGAGGTGCCGTCATTCTGTGCAGTCAGACGAACCAGACAGCAACATTTTACTTTATTCATCTGTGCATTTCTGATATGATATCTGATTCAGCCTGTGTATGCTGTGTACTCTAAAGTGGACAAAACAGTAAAGTAAAACCTTTACGTTTCCCTCTGTGGGGCGGTTGATAATGAGTAAACTGTGTAAATGAATGGGCTAATTAGAAGAAGACAAATACATGCGTTGAACACATTTCGCCTGCCTGTCGGGCCACTGAACTGTGCCCACAGTGCTTTATCTTATTAAAAAGTAATGAGACACAGTAGGAAGCAGCCTAAAATACCTTTTAGCAGGGGCTGCCATAGTTTTTAGGCCTAAGAATATATAGATATAGATGTGATGATTTCAAATCAACTGTTGTACAAATCCATTTGCAGTAAACTGTAATTATAGATATTGTCGATGACTGACAGATTTATAGAGTGAAAGCCCCCATCTTCCCTGGACTCAAAGGAAAGAAGAGGGACTACCCTCCTGCAGTTGCTCCCTGTGCTGTCAGAATTATTTATGAATGTAAATACTGCTTCCCCTGCCTGGTAATTACTTTAAGAGTGTACTTCAATTAGAGTAGCTAATGAGTGTTTATCGTGTTTATGTTTCACTCTCTCTCTTCTTCTCGGTCTGTGGCATTGCATTCATTCAGTCATCTTTAACATCTGCTGCTGAAAAACGAATGCCCATGCAATTCCTTTTTTTTTTTAAATTAATAATGTGGTTGTATAATTTAATATTCAAATGAGTCTGCTTTGAAGTGTGTGAGTCATTAGGCTTATCTACTTAAGCTCTCCTTAGCTTACAGGAAGCCACCGGGGGACAGTCTCAACAAGTTTTGTTTTTAAAAAACACAAACTTGAGTGTTGGACCATGAATGCAAGATGTCACCTATTCTGCTCGTTTCACTTTTTTAGCTGTGGTAATTGTAATCTTCTTATTTCTACAGGACAACATTGTGTGTAACCTTGCTCTACTATTTACTATGATGGAAAGGAAACTGTGCTGTTTTTTGCAGAACAATGACCGAGCCATGTAACAACTTATACATAAGTGCAGAACAGAAAACAAATTTTGCCAAGGTTTGGCAAAATAGTATGATGTTCAATTTTGTGTCTTTATAGTCAATATTTTGTAAAAAACAACATTGAATAAAAAGAGCCATGGACACCATGGCAGGTCCAACAGGCATTATTAATCCCTTTATCGATCCCTGTAGTCTAAATTATTATTATCATCTCTATCTACAGTATATCTATCTCTCCATCTATCAGCAGAATAAAACACTACCAAGGCAGACGAAACAGAGGCCAAAACACACACATATTAAATCAAAAGACTGGGACATGTTGACTCAAAAAGAAAGTCCTCACACAGAAGTAACCTGCAGGTCCCATATAGAGCCTTTAAGCATTTCACATGTTAGCCACACCCAGCATGAGTAAGAATGCACCTGTTGGGTGTGTTTGATTTGGATCACTAAGCGTGCTGAAGGAGTGGTGCAATACATTTTCACTTTTCTGTCTTTATCAAGACTTTTACATGTGACTTTTGTTTTTACTCTGTAACAGATGTGACTTCAAATGATTCAAATACTTAGGACAGAAAGTACAAATAGGCTACACAAAAAAACTTTACACTAACAAGAGTGAATGCAGTTTGTTACTTCCATCCCTGTATTAGTCTGGCATTGCCAGATGGGGAGTGCTTGGGAGGACTACTTTTGCAATGAGTTTTGCACTCTCTCGCAAAATATTGCCTTTACGTGCAATGAGTTTTGTGTTACCTTGCAATATTTTGTGTTCCCTTGCAATACTTTTTTTCTTCCATTCCTTCAGAGCCTATGTGTCTATTTTCACTCAGATGCCCAGCACAATGCCACAGTATGGATCATCTCATTGAATTTTACTTTGAATAAAACACTATACTGATAGACTGTTGTAAATGGACACATAGGCTCAGAAGGAATAAAAAGAAGAAAAGTATTGCGAGCAAACGCAAAACTTATTATGAGGGAACACAATATATTGCAAGGTAGCACCAAACCCGACCATGAATTATTTTTCAAACTATTTCCGAGGTCGAGATTGAAGCTTGGCGCTCAAAATGCCATCCGAGTTTCAACTTTTTCAACTTGCCACCACAGCTCGGACTGTG
>NC_045738.1:5679769-5689869 GCF_008692095.1 Etheostoma spectabile | reverse complement strand
CATAGCAACCACTGAAACCACAGCGAGAGAAACAATAAGAGCTGATTTTTACTTTAGCTGAGTCCCCTAAATTATACAGCAGAGAACAGCCAGAACAATGAAGAGGAACGGTATTAGACATCAGCCTAAAAGTCTGATTATCTACCATTATAGTCGGCGTTGTGACCTGCTGCTGCCAATTCAAAATGTCTGGCTACTGCAGGCCTTTTTCTTGATGATGGACAAATTCATAAACACCTAATACTTCTTTCAAATACCATTTTTAGTAGTATGTCTCCATTGTGGGATGCAGCAATGTACCAGACTATTCATCTGAACCAAATCCAGGTCTGAAACCGATGAGCTTGTGGTGGAGTACCAGAGGAACAGAAGGCTCCCTGTCCTGGTTTTCATCCAGGGTGAAGAAGTGAAGAGGGTGGACTCATACAAGGAGCTTGGGGTCCAAATCAATAAAAAAAACGGATGGAACACCCAACACTGAAACCCTCTTCAGGAAGGGACAGGGCAGACTGTGTGTGTGTGAAACAAACTCTGTTCCACTCGGTGGTGCACTGGGGTGGTGGCAGTAAGGCATCAGGTCAGCAGTCTTAACAAGCTGTTAAGGAAGGCCAGCAAGGTCATTTGGGTTGGAACTTGACAGTGTGGCGCCAGTGGTGGAGAGGAGGACAAGGGGAAAAAATCAAAGCCATGGTGGATAGCCCTTCTCACAGTTTTAACAACCAGCTGTGGCAGATTGGCAGCTCATTGCAGAGAAAAGGGTGAAGGACCAGATCAAAGCCTGGGAGTTGTTCCTCATCCTAGTTGAGGGTCTATAGAAAAGAATTCTAAAACGTGGATGCTTCACACACACTTTTCAACCCAACAGCACAAAAGATCTACACAATCACCACAGTTTGCAACTAAGATGTGTCACCAATTCAGGAGCCGATCAAATGTGATAAATACAGTATATACTACATATATAGTTACAATCTCCCCTTCTGTTCCTGAGTTATGGCTTTGACAAAAAGTCCTACCATACAACAATACAGATCATATTCCTACCCCTCTAATACGACACACTAGAACATTTCAGAAATTAGTACTCCTAGAGGTGGCAGGAAATACAACCCACAAGAATGTTTTCCATTCTTGACTTAATCTAAAACACAGAACGTAACAGTTCTTGAAAACACAACACAGTCTTTTATTCAATGGTTTGCTGCTGACATATTGTGTTTTACCTCAGTTTGGCCTTGAGAAAAGACTGTGACAGTTCCCAGACGATTCTCTGCTTTCTAATGAGCGTTCCTGGTTAATCATGAAACAAGGAAAACACCAGAGTTTCACACCACTGCCTTTACCTGGACTACACCAAAGAATATTAATGATCAAGAGCATAATTTAGTCAGTTGCTTCTCTGTTGATTAACATGAGGAGTGTTAACCAACACAAAGATGCATGAAATAAGAAAAAAATAAAGCCTTGTTGCCAAGAAAACAATATTCTTGTGGCGTATATTAGTGCAATTTGATGCATTTTCCTCTACCATGATTATGAAAAGTGATTTGTTCTATGCAAGTATATGGATTATTGGACAGATTTGTACCAACATAACATAATTCAGCCATTTGCTAAATCAAAATGGGCAGAACACTGAATGAACAGTCTGAATGAAGTCTGGCTTTTCTTTTTCAATGCCATCCACAGTTTGTCTCTGTCTTTTTCACCCCAGCGCAGAAGGTCCTTTATGACTCAACATGTTCTCAGAGCCAGAGGAGAAATACACTGCTGTATTCAATTATTTACTTTCTCTTTACTTACGGTATTTCTCCCACTGAATGTCGATGAATCCCAAAATATTTAATAGATGTTGAAGCACAAAGAAAAGATGACACATACAGAGAATGAAAATATGTGAAATATCAATACATAATATTTAATAAGGAGCAGCTCATTTTTTAGTAATGTATAATCCTCATTCTATTACCTTCGGATTTAGTAATATAAGCATGTGGGTCTGTCCCATTCGGACACCCCAGCTATGCCCTCTGTACAATAATCATTTGTTCTGGCTGACTGAGCCTGTGTATCTCCCACCGATAACGCTGAACACAATTTCCCCCAGGAGCGAAGTTTGCTGAGAAAAACCTGTGCAGTCCATTTCCCAGTAAAGGGCATATTAAAGAGGGAAAAAAAGGCCCCTCCGGATTAAACATAGTATGTTCAGCATGTTAGATTCTTGAGTAAATATTACATTCTTCAAGGGCAATTCAAGGAGATATTTTCAATTAGGCTCTATTTTACATTTGTCTGCTATCAGGGCATCGATGGCAACAATATCCTCTTAGCTTATCCTTGACCATGTCCTTGTGTCAGACATGCTGTTATACAGTACTTATATATATTGCAAATATATTATTTGTCAATACCAGTAATATACAGTACAATATTGAATTGGAGTGGAATGACTTCACTACCTCACAATGCCTGTTTCCCCTCAATGCCCCTTAAGTTGACATTTAATGCACAAACCTATAGGTGGAAGATACAGGGATCTATATAGGGGCTATAACATACAGGAATATTGGTCATACAGGAATATTGGTGGGTGTCCATCATTGTTTAACAGCAGGTAGCCTCTCAAGGCGGGGACCCGAATGGGAAGCAATCGGAAAGCTCCTATGTAATTGAAATGTCCCTGTTGTGTATAGATGTCTGAGAAGAGAAATGACAAATCAATAATTTCTTCCATTCCATTTTTAGAGGGGGGTATGGGTAAGTTGGAAAAAAGTGCTCCCTGTCACGTGCGTTTGCATCTTGTGGGCTTCAATGTATCTAAGGTCCCAAAATAAAGAAATTGCTGCCTCCCTGTTGCCTTGAGCTTGGAAAAATAAACAGCCAATATTTGCTCCTGGGGACCTGCAAAAGGACGCGCACATAAATCACCCAGCATGCACCTGTCCAAAGCATCAGCCACAGAGTCCTGTGTCATCGCGTTTAGGATCATGCTGCTGCTGAGGCTCCCTCTTCATCTCTGAATCAATGTGCCAGGGGGCACTCAGAGCTGCGATGGCACTGCTGGTAGAAGAGACAGAAGATGAAATTACTTTTCCATTGTTTCCCATTGTGCTCCCACAGCAGCCTGTTTACATGCACTTTAATGCTGTTGTGATCAAGATCGCAAACTATTGGCCTCCTGCTGTTTTTTTACCCAGCGTCAGGTCTTTCTTTCATTTTCCTCTTTATATAATAATATATGGCAGTTATTCAGTGAGATAATTGCTTTTTTACAGGAAAATGTTTCTGTCTGGATCATAAAGCAGTTCATAATTACAGTTTGAGCTTGAAAAACACTATTGCTGTCTTGCATTTAATATAAAATAATTTCCACTATATAATTTACTTAGTTTTTACTTAGATAAAATGCTTTCAACAACAAGTTCTTCTGTACTATGCAGTAGGCATGTTTGTACAAAAGTAGCTATGTTTAGTGCTAATCACAATCTGATGTTTGCCATATCTCCAGCTGACAAGTGAAAGGACATCCAGCAGGGAAAATGAGTCTGGATATATCACTGGCTCAGCCATTTCTGATGCCCTTTTCTGAGACAAATAAGACCTGTCCACTAATGTAACAGGAGTCTCGCATCACATCCTGTGTCATGGGGGGCCGGTCTGCCTGGAAGAGTCTCTAGCAGCTGTCATTAGAAGGAAAAGGGCCTAAAGGCCCAGCTCTGGAAGACTGATAGGCTTCCATTGGTTGGAGCAATCATGCTGACACAACAAAGGTTTGTATACAATCTCTCACGTTTTGCAGACGTTTTGTCTCTTCTGATAGTATGACGTTGTTACAGTACTATCAGTTCAGCTTTGTGTAATAATATCATACAAATGATTCATGTGAACTGTGTAAGTACATAATTAAAGACTTTGTCTATATGAAATATGCAGTGAAACAGTGGAAAATATGTTACTGCCAAGCATGAGTAATGCCTTGAAACCAATGTTTTGTCTCTCAGTCTAATTGTTTTATCAGTGGGATATTCATTGGAGTGGAATACGGACAGAAGGCTGGCGGTAGAAAAATGGAGATTCATATTGGATAATGGATTCCTCTCTTCCCACTTTTCTGTCTGTCTGCACACACACAACACAAACACACACATGTACACGTGCACGCATGCACGCACACACACACACACACATGTATATCCCTCTGGTGTCACACAAACACTTTCAGGGGTCCTGCAGTCTGTTCAATCATCCTCTTCTGCAGGTTTTTATATGGCTCTCTAAGGTCTAATTATTGGTGACAGAGGGGTCTATCCAGTTGAACAAATGACGGAGCATTAAGAACCGTCCCTCCTTCATCTTGGCAAGCAGGAGGTTTTAATGTAAAAGCCCTCTAATAGTTTGCACGTTAAGTGCTAAAAGACGAGAATCATCCGCGGCCTTAAGGTGATGAAAAGGCAGAAGGATGAGAGCAAAAATAAGGAGAGGGATTGGTAATGTTCAGTGGCACACTTTTAATTGAAAATGACAGTTAATAGAGAATCACATAGATGAATATCTTCCATTACTGTGGTGTCATACAGATCAGTATTGAGTGTTCCAGTGATTCCCAAGGATGCAGAATGACAGCAAAAATTCCAGCACTCACACCTTTGGATTCTTTCTCAGGATCATGAGGAATCCTTTTTCTATTACAACTGTAGTCGGAGATTGGAATTTTTAGACATGAATCATGATATCTTACTTAAAGGAATTGCATCCTATGTCTTTGATTTCATTAGGTAAAGGGTTTCTTTTTTGGTCTCTTTAATCTTTCCACATTTGTGCTGTGTGATGATTAATTCTGGTCCTCGTTATCCAAGCTAGTCATTTGCCGTGTTTTAGATGATGTAAGGGTTCCTTCTAAGTGCAGCAGAAGAGACCAATATATGAGTCATGCAGATAAAACTGTTTTTGTTTCATCAAGAGGTCTACCTCTCTCTACAAATAGTTTAAAAACAAAGAGTAAAAAATAACATAAATCTCTGTGATACGCAAATTTCACAGAAACAAAGTAGAGTGAGGAGGATCCAGGCTGAGATAAGCCCTGATCAAGGTCTATTCCTCAAATCTTTGCGTGAAGGTTTTCTTCCCCTGTACCACTCTGTGACACTGAATCTAATATATTCACTTGGCGTAGCTTGTGCAGCATTGCTGAATTAGGAAGACTGGAAGCTGTGAATTGCATTTATCAGCTGAAGGAGTTAATGACATGCCAGGTGGGATGATATGAATGTCTTGCTTCAACAGTGAAAGAGGGAATACAAAGTTAATCTAAAAGCAGTGGGAGGTGCATGCTTCAGTGCATGATAGGACGAGAGGGAGGCAGCTGATATTCCATGCAAAGCGTAGCTTTTCTGTAGCGATCTTAATGAAAAGCTGGGACGAATATTGTCATCCTTGATATCCCCTGTTGTGCTCCGTTGCCTCTCCCTAGATAACTCTTGGAAAACCTCTTGTCAATGCTTTATTGAACTTAAAGATAACGACAGCTGCTAATGCTGTCATTCTGCCAGAATCTGGAGCTCACAATGTCTCCGCAGCCAATTTTTGGATTTCAGGTAAGAGCAGGGAGGAGCTGCGCAAAAAAACAAAAGGAGATAATGGAGGCATGACATACAATGTGTCCCCTGTCAAGGATATGTCCCTAGTTTTCATTGTACAACTCCATGCTGCCTTAAAGCTATAGTGCGTAGTTTTCTGTCTCCCCCAGGAGGAATTGTAAGTAATGACATCAACCGTCATTGCATCTGCATGACACAAGCCTTCTATTATTCTTCTAATATAAAACAGTTGCACACTATAGCTTCAAAAGTTCAGTGATTATGCGGTTTAATCATTCAAAGCAGTGTCAATTTTTCTTATTGACATTCTGGTTGTAATAACTACTGTTATCAAATATGTATCAGTTTGGTTGCTACAGTACAGTAGCAGAATCAATAAGGCAAAATGTACAAAGAAATTAGCACATGTCTATTGGTCAGCTGACGTTCTCTTTCAACACTAAATGAGTCATTTGGTATCCTAAGAAAATAAAATACTTAATAGACAACGCTTGACAGATTTTCTTATGATGATGTACTTTGCTGTAAAGAATTAGGAAATGCTTCTATTTACTTTACTGCTGAGAGTTAGATTAGATGATCAATAACCACACTCATGTACAGCATATGCGCTAAAGAAGGAGCTAGAGCCAGGCTAGCAGCTAGTTAGCTTAGAATAAATACTGCAAGCAGAGGGAAACAGTGTGGGTCAGTCCAAAGAGCCCAGGAAGTCACTGCTCCCAGCCAAGTAACAGCCCCACCACATAGCCTCACATAAAACCACACAACTTGATTATAAGAGGTTCACCTAATTCTGGACACACAAGTGAATAAGGATATTTTCTCATTTCAGGGTGATTAAATGATTAGAGTTAGTATGAGAGTAATGAGGTTATGTGGTATCACCTGGTTTCTACCAAATGTCACCGACATCTCTCATGAGCTTTCTGCCACACTGTACAAATCTTTCAAATATCTCAATTCAATTTGTCTTCATATGCTAACATGAAATTCAGACCATAAAATACGCCAACAGAATCGACAGGATTAATACAACCTTCCATGTACACCTCCCACTGCACCTCAGTACCATACATGTAAGATTGGTTGGTGCCAGGGTGTTACAGACGGCTCTTAGATGTCTTGAGCACTCACTGTCAATCATGCATTCCTTATAGCCATTCATGCTCTCCTTTCACACACACTCTTAGAAAATCATCTCTATGTCAAGGTGCTATAACAGTGTGAGTATTTCCTTTTGGCAGGACGCATGGAAATGAACAGACCCCACAGAAATTTATGTGTTACATATCATTACAGCGATGTGCTTTCAATGGTGTTCCGGTGCACGTAGTTTTACACTGAGACATTTTATCAGAATGTATCACTGAAGTTCTTTTCAGTAACCAAACGTGTCGCAGTGACCAACTTCATGAGCTCCAGCTGCCCCAAGGCTTATGAAGTCAGCACTGTGGATGAGGCATTTCTCCAACTTATGCTATATATTCCAAGCAAACAAATGACCCAAATGGGCAGTAAATTAAATAGAAGAGAATTATGTGTATTACTTCCTACACATCTTGTACTATGAGATATTGCAGTAGTAGCCTTAATCACTATCTTGTTTTAGTCTGTGACAAGTGAAATTTCATATTCCATAAATGCAAACTGTAAAAACTGGTCAGGTAAACATCTATATAAGGTGATTTTTTTACTTCTTCAAATGCTAATATACAGTAGTGGTCAGTGGGATGCTAACACATTCATTAGTTGAGAGTTGGGATTTTTCGATACCCTGTAGATGGAAAATAAAATCTTGCCTGTCATTCTCTCCTATCTGTGGCACTGTTTTCCTCCCTGTCCACAGAAGCAGTAAAGGCACCAGGCATTAAAGAGAGTATAGAGAGATACAGAGAACCAGCACTCCCCTGTCTGACACTTGAGCCCACATCGCCCTGCACAATTAGGACAGCGGACCTCGCTGCTATGTGTTACAGTAAAAGTGAATTCCTTCTAAAAGGGCATTTTTTTACTCATTACATAAAAAAGTGATCAACTCTGACACCAAAACAAAACACTGTTATGGGTAATTTACTTTGATAGCCCAAAACACAATAATTTAATAATAACTTCCTCGCTTACACCAGTGGTGGAAGAAGTATTCAGATCCTAATTCTAAGTGTAAAAATACTACTGTATTGCCCACTCTATTACTGAGTTTGCATTACTTGGAGGCAACATGGTTGCAATGAATGTTTTGCTCAGACAGAAAATCATTAATTTACAATAAGAGAATAAGTCACAAATGCATCATTGCATTTCAAGTGTTGCGTACGATAATGTAGCCTACTTTGGATGTATCGTGAGCTAAACCAATACAATGTTAGCCAACGCTAAAAAGTTACATATAGTCACTTTAAGAAGTAGCAGATTTTTTTCAAACCATAAAGGAACACTTTATCCATCAGTTTAATCAGAAAAAGACAAAATCAAAATCACCAAATTTGGGGTCATGACAACTTGTAATCTGAAAAGTAACTCCAGCTGTCAGACAAATGTAGTAGGCGTAAAAAGTGCAGTATTTGCCTATGAAATGAGTAGAAATGTAAAGCTGCATGAAATGGAAATTAACAAGTAAAGTACAAGTATTTCGGAATTTGTACTTAAAGAAACACTAGAGAACTTTTTGTATTTTAAAATAATGAATTCAAAATTGTTTCAGTGGTTCATAAACTCGTAACAGGGTGAACGGCACAATGGGACAATTCTGCTTCCAACCTGTAGGGGGACTGAAGCGGGAAACGTTACATAGTGTTGCTTTAAGCACAGTACTTGAAGCAGAGTTATATTCCACCACTGACTAGACCTATATTTGAAGGACACGTTTGCCTTATAAGTTTTTATTTATCACAATTTCCACATTTTACTTTTTTTTGCTGTGTCAGGATATGTAAGCTTTTGAGTTAGAAACTTCCCATCTTCCTCTGCTGTTCTCTCGCATGAGCCACAGAGATATTAGTGATGATGTTCACCTGCCAAATAATTCACTAGTTTTAACTTCAGTGCGTTTGCCTCCACCTGTGAGCTGTTTTTCAAGCTTGTTAAGCTTGTTAAATACACACACACACACACACACACACACACACGCACACGCACACGCACACACGCACACACACCATGAGTCATCCTGTGTAAGTGTGTTAACACTAAAGCAGTGAGGGGTTTGTCTGATCCCACCACTAGAGGCCAGTGAAATAGAAACTATAAATAGGCAGCTTGGCTGCACAACAGTCACCAAATGGCTTCTAGTAAATGAAAGCAAAATATTTGAGGTTCTTTCTCAAACTCACACACACAAACACACACACACACCTGAAGCTAGAAAATAAAAGCGATTTGGAACATTGCTTACTCTTTACACCGAGGCACAGAGAACTGAATTCCAAAAAAGCCAAACTTTGCTTCACAAAACCAAACCTACTTCACGAGAGCAAACATTTCTCAGTAGGCTACAGTTATTTCTGTTTTTTATTCACTCTGGGACACAAGGTACTCCTTGCACTTTAGGGTAAATTAAATATAACCTCAGTACAGAAAAACTGAAGGAAACTTACAGACTTTGATTTGTAGAGGTGTGCTGATGAGAGCTGAAATATGCTTTTTTAAGGTTTTATATTATTCTCTTAGTCACGGTTTCAAACCCTTCCTTTGTGCTTGAACCTACAGTAAATCGAGGATATCAGACTAACAAACTGCCTCAGTTTGTCTGTTCAAAAGTATAACTCACTATGTGAATGTGTCTAATTTAGGTTGGAACTTGGAATGTTTTGTATTTATTGAGAGTTTCTGAGCAAAGAGAGTTTAAATCTAATGTTTGCTGTGGAGAAGAAAAATAAAATGGAGTAGCTATAAATATTCACATACTACATATTAACACATATCCAGTCATCTGCCCTTTGTATTATAGTCTTTGGCTCTTCTTTGCTTTAGATATTTCAATGCTTTTATCCTTGTGCCATCTCCTATCTTATTCCATCAGTCTAAGCTGCTTATAAATCCATCTGTTGTACTATTTTGCCCAGAACCATTTATTTCTTATTGTACTCAAATCCTAATTTCCATATTTATTATCACTTTACTGAGTCGTTGTCCTTCTGTTGTGTTCTATTGTAGTCATCTGCTCAGTCTTTTATTTCCATTGATGAAACTTTGTTTCAATAATAATGGCTTTTTTTAAATGTATCAATTGTGTGAATTAGTTAGTAGTTGCACTCTTTTTTGTGTTGAACATTTTTATTGCCTTTCAAATGGAGAAAAAAGGGGGATTACAGACATATATGTCAAATCATATGTGACTTTGTTAAAATGAGAAAATGACAACATCAAAAAAATATGAAAAAAAACATCACATTGGTAAGGCAATACATAAAGCAACAAAAACATGTCCGACAAGATTTCACAACTATGATTGCCCTTGCGGTTGTCCCTGGTCCAAGAGATTATTCTGGATGAGAAAGAGTTTGT
>NC_045738.1:5655458-5679759 GCF_008692095.1 Etheostoma spectabile | reverse complement strand
CTTGTACAGTCACTGGTTGCAGTTATATTTAAGGTTGACAAGGCTATGAATACAGAATGACTTCCTACACATATCCAGACTAAACCCGTTTTTCCAAAAAAAATACTTTGCAGAAGTAAACCCTGTAAATGCCATTTTGAACTGAATTTACTTTAGATTGATATCAGAATTATCATTAAGGAGACAAAAACCCGGACCAGAGTAGTTGCACTCTTGATTTTGGCCCCAACTCTTAAGGCCGAGGCTCTGACCCAAAACACACACGCAGACACATTGTAATAATTACAAACGTTTTAATGAAAGTCTGGTACTTAAAGTAGCCAAGGACAGAAAGAACTAAACTGAAAGACTCCTACTGGAAAGCTGCTGAGGCGGGCAGGCAGAGGTGCGTCCAAACTCTCTCTCTCTCTTTAGAATCCAAGCAAGGAGGATGCTAGGTGCTGAACAGCAGGCAACAACAGCAGGTCTGAAGTGTAGGTCTGAGTGGTGTAGAGCTGGAAGAACAGCAGGCAACGACAGAAGGTCTGAGGCGTGGGTCGAAACAGAGAGGCAGGAAGTTAAACACAGCACGAGGAATACGAGCACAAGACAAACACCAGGACTGACAAGGTTTTCTCTGGGAGGCAAGTTAGCACATTGGTGGGTGCAACGATCTGGCGCCGAAGGTGAGCTCCGCCTGGGTCTAAATACTGCAGCATTGGTTAGTGGAAACAACAGAAACTGAGCAGGTAAAGAGTGTCGAAATAACCAGCAGCTGTGTAGGTAGGTAGATCGCCCGGCCCCGCCTCTTGACCTACTTACAGGCAGCATCAGCAACACCACACAAACAGTACCCCCCCATCCCCCCTCAAAGGGCGCCTCCTGGCATTCCGCTAGGCTTGTCTGGATGGTCTCGATGAAAGACTATAATCAACTGAGGATCCAAAACAAAGCATCTAGGTATCCAAGTCCTCTCCCTTGCCCCATAACCCTCCCAATCGACCAGATATTGGAGGCCCCCAACGAGCGTCCAGGAGCCTCCGGGCCATGTAGGCAGGATGGTTGTCAATAAACCAAGTGGGAGGCATTGGATTTGCAGGTGGGCACAAAGGATTGGAGGAAACAGGTTTCGGTTAAGTAACTTGGAACGTAGGGTGAGTCTTTATCGCCTACAGCGTTTTCAACCGGTTCAGTACAAAGAAGTATGCTCTCTGACAAGAGCCAGGTTGAAAAAGGGGCGCAGGGGTATTGTGCCTATCCGCCACATCTTGTTCCGTTTGGTGGTCCGAAGCAGGGCCTCACGGGTGTTGCTCCAAACTTCGTGGCAGCGGTGAGGGAAACGAGGGGATTGCCATCTCTCTCCTGACCGGGAAAACAAGGGGAGTTGGTATTCCAGGGCTACCTCGAAAGGCGAAAGGCCGGTGGTGGAGGTGGTCAGGGAGTTGTGGCATACTCAACCTACAGGAGATGTTTGGCCCAAGAGGACAGATGCTAAGCAGCCAAACAGCAAGGAGATGCTTCCAAATCCTGATCAGCTCTCTCAGTCTGACCATTGGATTGGGGATGGAACCTAGAGGACAGACTAAAAGATGCACCCAGAGCAGCACAGAAAACTTTCCCTACATGAGAAATGAACTGTGGGCCTCTATCAGACACAATGTTCACAGGATTTCCATGGAGACCAAATACATGTTGGACTATAAGGTTTGCTGTATCACTGGCAGTTGGTAATTTTGGTACTGCTATATAGTGGGCAGATTTAGAGAATATGTCCATGATGGCAAGCATAGTATCATTACCTTCAGATTTAGGCAGGCCGGTGACAAAGTCCAGAGCAACACGGGACCAGGGGCAACTAGGAACTGGGAAGAGGTTGCAGTAGACCCAAGTGAGATGGGTGAGAGGCTTTACCTTGAGCACAGGTAGAACAATCCACCACGTAAGCCCCGGACATCAGCTTCAACTGACGGCCACCAGAAGTGTCTCTTTAACAATGTTTGATTCATTCCAGGGTGACATGCGAAGTGGGTGGTGTAGACCCAATGCAACCCCTGAGACAGTACTGCCTCAAGAACAAAGAGCAGGTTAGGTGGTCCATGTCCCGGTCCACGATGCGCAGCTTGAGCCATCTTCACAAGTGACTCTATCTCCCACCGTACTGCAGCCACGACGCAGGAGGAGGGCAGGAATGCTTTAGACTTGCCGGTCTCTTCGGAGTTGGTAAACTGGCAGGACAGAGAATCAGGTTTAACATTTTGGGACCCAGGTTTGTATGTCAAAATAAATTAAAACCTGCAGAAGATCAGGGCCCAGCTGGCTTGTCGTGAGTTGAGTCTTTCATGTTTTTATGGTCAGTCCAGACCACAAATGGTTGCTCTGTTCCGTCCAGCCAATGCCGCCATTCCTCCAATGCCAGTTTCACCGCCAGCAGCTCTTTGTTTCCTAAGTCATAGTTCTTCTCAGCGGGAGACAATTTCTTGGAAAAGAAAGCACAGGGGTGAAGCTTCTGATCTAAGGAAGAGGGGTGGCAGTAGGTCTGTTGGGAACCGGTGGGTCGCTGATTTAAGTCCACATATGGACTGAAGTATGGTGGTGGCTTGGTAGGTGGAGAGATGCCAGTTCACCTCCTGGGCACTGCCAAGGTGCTCTTGAGCAAGGCACCAAACCCCCAACTGCTCGGGGCGCCTTGCCATGGGCAGCCCCCCCACTTTGACATTTCTTCATCAGTGCATGTATAGGTACTGAGCATGTGTGTCATTCAGGCCTGTGTGTAATATGTGTAATAACAGAGTGTAAGTTGTAATTTCCCCTTGTGGGATTAATAAAGTATACATTATTAATAATTATTTATTATTATTATTATTATTATTATTATTAAGAGCGTTGGGAGAGGACGGGTCCCACCCCAGAGTCAGAAGAATCCACCTTCAAAATAAACTGCAGTGTAGGATCAGGAAGAATCAATGCTGGGGAGGTGGAAAACAAGTCCTTTAAGCACACAAATCGCCTGCTCAGCCACAGGGGACCATTGGAAGGGGGTTTTGGGGGACGTGCGTCTCCTAAGAGGGGCAACTACCCAACTAAAATCCTTAATGAACCTCCGGTAGAAATGAACAGAACCCAGAAACTGTCAAAGTAGCTTATGGGTAGTAGGCAAGGGCCGTTCAGTAACTGCCTTGATCTTGTTGGAATCCGTCGTCCCCTGCCTCCTCTCAATTATGAGGCCGAGCAAAGGAACCAACTGCTTGTGGAACTCACATTTCTCCACCTTCACATAAAGCATGTTCTGCAAGAGATGGTGAAGTACCTGGCGGACGTGTGACACATGCTCCTTTGTGTTTTTGGAAAAAATGAGAACGTCATCAAGATACACAAAAATAAAACTGAAATCCCTCAGAACATCGTTGACCATAGTTTGAAACACAGCTGGGGTGTTAGGAAGCCCAAAGGGCATGACAAGATACTTGAAATTGCCCAGTGGCGTGTTGAACAAGGTCTTCCATTCATCCCCCTGCTGGATCCTATCCAGGTGATAGGCATTCCGAAGGTTGAGTTTAGAAAACACTGTGGCTCCCTGAAGGGGTTTGAAATCAGAGTTTAATAAGGGCAGGAGATTTATATATATTTTTTTTACAGTAATGTTGTTTAACCCCAAAAAATCAATACACGGACACGGTTTTGTCTTTTTTGTCTACAAAAAAAAAAAACACCAACAAGAGACGATGAAGGATGGATGATGCCTGCAGCCAGATACTAGGCCAATGTACTTTTCAATCGCCACTCTCTCAGGTCGAGACAGATTTTACAGATGACTAGATGGCAACGGGGCTTGAAAGCAACTTGATAGCACAATTGTAAGGCTTATGGGGAGGTAACGAAAGCGCCTTGTCCTTGTCCCATGACATCTGCAAGGTCATGGTTGTCCTCAGGGACTGAGGACAGGTTAGGAGGAACAACAGGGGGCGCAGGCCTGTCCTTAGCCAGTGGCACAGTAACTGCTCCAACTGTGAATGGAGTGATGTGTCCAATAGATCAGTGGATTATGGAGGCACAGCCAAGGGTAACTGAGGATAAGTGGAGTGGAAGAGGTGGCGTGAAACATATAAGCTTAGTCAACCTAACATCATACATGTTGGTTGGTTATCCATACAATATAATTTAACAAATGTCAGAGAAATAAGTACAAGTCTGAGAATTTTGCAACATCTGCATATTCTGATTGATTTAATATGGTGTTGAGAAATCTGTTTGACCGTTATCTTTTTTGAGATATCTCTATCCAGGTGGTGACATAAGCATGTTCTTGCTTGCAATGACCCAGATTACAATTGTTCCGCCACTTCAAGCATTATCATCACAAAGTCATTGTCAGTGTCAGATTTGTGGATCACTTTTGCAAGACAGATGGACACTAGTGGGCAGAGAGTCTTTAAAACATGGCTAGGGCTTCACTGCTCTCTAACCTTTAGGAAAAGGTCAAGATTATTCACAAAATGAATACCAGCTGAATAATTGAGTTAGGTAGATATATTTCCCTGGCCTTAAACCTGGAAGGTAAATAAAAATAACAGTTGTGGGTGGGAAACTGACAGCACATCCCTGTGCTGTGAGCATGGCTGTGTGTGTGTGTGTGTGTGTGTGTGTGTGTGTGTGTGTGTGTGTTACAGTTACTATGTGCAAACCTTTTGGGTACACCCTAGGCATAACCCAATTTGACCAACAATCAAAAGTAAATATACTCATCTGTTGCTCTTCCCTGAACTGAAAGCCTCCGTTTTCTTTAAGTCACCCACATCTGTAGTCTCTGACTATCAAATGGTATGGATGTGTGCACGCATTTCTGTTTTTTTCTTAAATATAAAGCTCTGATTCTGAAGGGACACATGGCCATGTGCTGGGTGTCAGCTGGTACAGCAGATAACACAGGAAGCACATTTTGAGCATTTTCACATCACTACCATGAATCCACCGGGGATTTTGCTTTCATCACAAGTAGCTGTGCTGTCTAAGCCACTGGCCAAGTAAAGTGTACTGACAGCTTGAAAATAAAAAAAGCCGTGTTTTGAAAAGCCCACCATCTTTGTTCTCTCTTGTAAACAGATTTAGCTGAATTTAAATTCCTTTCATACATGGTGGAAAATGAGAACACCCACCCTGCTATAATGTTTCAATGCCTTTAATCGGGTCAGAAGCATTAATTTCCATTTCTATATGTATTGCAGTACATTTCAGCCCATACATGGTCAAATTGAAAATGAGTGCTGGTCTAATGGCATTAAAAAAATGACCTCTGCACCCACACACAGATTATTACCACCAATTCCCCAATAGAAAAGACAATGGGTCTACATTTATAAGAAAGAAAGTGAGGGTACCAAGTATTCAGAAAGCACTGTCTGTGGAAAGTGTTAAGCGTCAAATCTCCTATCCCCTCTGTCCTTTTACTCACTTGGATGAGCTTGATTGATACTGCAGCACACCATTCCCTCTTAATCCTATGCATTTTTAAAGAACTAGTGGGACACTAGCAGGGAACTCATTTCCAATGGCTCGAACCATATTGTAATAAGGCAGAGATAGTGCTGGCATGGCGCTTTGTATTGATTCAAGTCAGAGGTCTCTGAATTGTGATTCATTACAAAACCCAGCAAAGCAAAAGTGATAGCTAATACACCCTCTTGTTTTGGGAAGTTTAAGGGGATATGTGAAATACTGTATATATGTCTATATACTATAACTCCTCATTTTACCCACCTATAAATGTTCTTTAAGTATAGTAAAACATATGAATGCATAATATTAGTTATTAAACAATATTAGCATTTAATGCAAAAACATTACATCCAAGTATTTAGAGTTAGCATTATGAAGGCGCTCCCTGGCCAATTTCAACTGCATATTTCAGTGCAATAATCCATGGAGAGCCAAAGACTTTGCAGGCTATGCTGAATATTTTAACACCTCTGCGTATTGTTCTTGCACACTGAAATTGTTGTTCATCTTAAAATGCCTGTAGCAGCGTCATCTATCAAATTGTTGCTCCTGTTGAGAAGAGTGGGTTCCATGGAAGAATTTACATATGGCAATCCCTGAATTATTAAAAACCGTGTCAGAGGAGAAGCCATAAATACACACATTTTCCTTTGTATGAACAAACAAAAGAAGACACTTGGACAGTGTAACTCAGCACTTGCAGAGTCACTAGCTTAAAAACTCTGATCATTATCCGGAGAAAACCACACAGCTGACGCCTCCGAGGGGAGTTTGTTTTAGAGTTTGTTATGCTTAGGCCTGAAAAATATAAATCCATTTGAAAACATGACAAAAGGAAAGAATTTTACCAACAAAACAGCAGTGTCCACAAGTTTAATGTGGTTATACGTATGTCATTTTGTTTTAACCAAGTCATATCATATATTGTATTGACTTAATTCAGTAATAATACTAATTAAAAGTTTAAACTAAAGACAAGCCTTTGGCCTTTGTTGGGCTGAATGGGCATTCTGATACCAAGCACGGTTTCTACCAAATCACAGTACATGTATCGTCCAGTTTTCTGACCGTTTTAGATTTTCCAATGTGTGTGTATGGGGACTGAATGCTGAGACCTAGAGGGGAGGACAGAGGGTGGACCTGCAGTACAATCCTTTAAAAAGTTTTACAAACAAATTGCTCTTTCTAATACAGTTTTCATTCTTCATACATCATGGTTGGTCAGAATGTAGGAAATGTTGTGCCGGTCGCAGACATAAACTAAAGAATCCACTGGACTTAAACTTTTGTCTCTCTTGATACCAATTGTCAATAGAAAACATTTAAAAAAATATCTAGAAGGATGCAGGTAGTTCCCTGTTTGCTACCTGCTTTGTGTTGCATAAATTTGACATCACAAACATGAAAACCACATCAATATGGTTGCCAGTCTTATCTCTCTTGTGATTTTACTATCAATTGATTATTTATCATTTAATTGACATCTTTGACCCATTAAAGATCTTAACCCTCATGTTGTCCTCAGGTCAAATTAACCCATTTTCCCATATCAATGTTCATTTTTAACTACCCAAAATATATAATTGATTCCAACGCTCTTTGGCAAGTACAAATCTCTACTTTCATTAAATTTGGAGTGTCTTATTCAATTTTATAGCATTCGAAAAACAAATTAAAGTGGTTTTGAAATGGTATTGAGTAAAAGTTGGCATATTCCAGCCTGTGATTATCCATCAACATACTAAATTATTCCTAATTTATGCTTTTAAAACTCAAACTGCTGTTCCTCACTCAGTCAGTTGGATCCCCAACTCTAAGTCTGTACATTCTAACCAAAACAGTTTTTTTTTAAAAGCCGAAAAAAAGTACAAAAAAGTATTAATGTGATTTGAAAGTTGAATCTTACCCTAACATTTTAAAGTTTGAATATAGGTTCCTCCTCCCCCTCCTCCTCTTTTTTCAGGACATATCAAACAGCAGAGTTACCGTTAGCCAGTGTTATTCAGATGTGCACCAAGTAGTAGGCACACTGTCAAAATTTCTTGCGGAATTTTCTAGTTACCATATACATTATCCATTTTCCTATCATACGGAAAATGTATAGCTTATTTAATATGTCCTGAGAAAGAGGACATAACTGCTAAAAGGTCAAGTCACCAATTATTAGCATCAACATAGCTTCTCAGTGCACCTGATTTTATTAAAGAAATGCATCAATTCACTCACGCTTCTACACACACAAACATAAACTCAGATTTATGAGAAAGCGACTGAAGACTATAATTAAGAGAATCAAAACAGTGTGCATACGCAAAAAAACCACCCAAATATGCCTTTATCAGGGTCCCTCTATCTTCATTTGGCTGACAAGTGAGTCTAAGTGTGTGACAGGCTCAGATGAAAAGTGTATCTGGGCAAGCTTTCTAATGAGAGCAGGGAGTGGTCGTTAGAGCTTTAATCCTAGGATCATAGCAAAGGGAACATGAAGAATGGGATGTTAAATAATGGCAGATTGTAATGAAGTGACGCAAATTGATATTAATGTTCTTGTTGGTATAGTAAGGTCAAGAGGTCGTACAAACTATGGACATATTGCTTTTTGGGAAGCTGTGTAAAGATTGCTTTTTTTCCACAGGGCAGATTTTCACCCATTCTCTCTCACACACTTTCTCACACACACATGCACACACACAAACACACACACCATATTGACGAATTGCTATTTTTCAGTTGAACAAGTGTTTTTTGTTGTTACCAGAAAGGGAGCTGTTACCATATTCATTGTTGCAGCATTGTTAAAGCAAAAGCATTGTGCTGTCAGCCTGCATACTATGCCCTATATTGGGTAGTTAACCAACCCAATGTGTTGCCCTAGGACATGCTTGATAACAATTGTTGGAATAATGTAAAAAAAGATTGCATGGAAAGACTGTTCAACTGCAAACAGAAGATCCCCACAGGCAGTGGCCTTCCATCACTCTCTTTCTCTCCTTTCTCCTGCATTTTCTCTCTTTCTCTCATCTATGGTCATAGACAGTTTCATATCACTTATGTACCACAGCTGTAGGGGTATCTGCATGTGTGTGTTTGTGTGCTTCTTTGTGCAATTTCCTTGTGTCAACATCATTGTTGACGACATCAGAGCTTCTTACTCAGACTTAGACTCCTCAAATCCTGTGAAAGCTAAGCCATGTTTTAAAAGTTTTACCACTACTAAAGCACACAGTAAGCAGCGCTTCAGAAAGTGTTACATTTACAGTAGGCAGTAAAAAGATATATTTATTATATATTTCTCTTTTTTGCTACATTTATTGTTTTATTACGTGTGAAAACATTTCTGATATTGATGCTGCCACCTTGTTCAGATAATCTTTATAACAAACACTTTTTGTCTAATCTGGTGAAAGCCTGGTTTACAGCAGAGCCGACAGTTTGACACAAGATGGTATAATCAGCATCGGTAATCATAAACATTGATATTATGTTCAGTTGCAAAATAAATATAATGTACGCATGCAGGTGTGGGGTAAATAACAGTTAACCTAACATTGATCTTTGAGGGACGGCTTTATCAACTGTCTGGAGATTTAGAGCCATTAGATATGATTTAAAGGAGGTTTCAGCAGATTCATCAAAACCAGTGAAAACTTAAAGCTTACCTAAGCTTTACCAAAATATTATAATCATCAGTATTAAAAGGATTCAAAAGTTCTACACCACAAAAAGTGAATTACAGTTTTTTTTTTTAAATCTTTTATGGCAGTATCTTTGGAACATTAGTCTCATTTGCCAGTAAGAGGGTTTGGGAATTTCACAGCAGGGAACCATGTGAAGCAGGAACAAGCTATAATGATGATCTCCTAAGCCACAGATGACAAGTTCAATTGAATATAATTACTTGCAAAATCCGCTTTTGATAAAAAGGCATTTGTCACAATGGCATGTGATGGATATGTCCTAGCTCCTCTTCCTGTTGCCAAACATATGCTTTCTGGCGTTGTTTGAGTGATGTCTTTGACATTAATATTCACTGGATGAGTGGCTGAATAATGGTTCCCCAGTATCTCCCAGTGGGGGGCCACAAGTCAATATAGGAGGTGTGCACGGCAATAACTCTTCTGTCCTTTACATTGGGCATAAACACCAAAGTGTGATAGAGGGGATTGTTACGCCTGCTGTCATGCTCAAGGGCATTTAGAAAGGTCGCTAGTTTGCTCAAAGCTAAATGTTAACCCTACGAAAGAAAATACATATTTAGATCTGTTCATTGTGCGTGCTTGAAGCCAGGAATTACTATTCATTTTTGTTCATGTTTAAAAATGAAAGTTCTTCCTGTAAAATTCAAATTAGGGCAAAGACATGGTCAGGAAAAAACAGTTTCACATTTACATATGTTTGGTGCTCAAATGTTTGATGTGTGAAACACTAAAACACCAGTATCTAAGACAGATTATGACCTCATGCTAAAATAAATACACAAACACATACACAGTGAATAGAGCAATGTTCAAACCACTAATAAAACCTTAAAACCAACTAAGCAATATTGAGACTACAGCTGTCTGTGTGAATAAGACAAACAATAGTCTCTGGAAGGATTTATGCTATCATCGAGCAAGTTTTTCCAATCCTGTCAAATGTACCCCCAGTGTGTGAGAAAATAATCATTGGTAAGAAAAGTGGCTTGGTATTCTGTCATTTTGTTCTGTTAGTGCTTGAGTAACGGTCCAGGCACTGGGAAGAATGTCTTAGAATACATTTTGCTATCTTTTAAATGAACAAGTCGCATGCATTAACTTCATTTTGATTGAGAAGTCTTTAAATTGATTCCAAGACAAATTTCTTATTTTGTTAACCTCAGTTAAGAAGTTTGATTTGAACACGAGTTGAAGTTAAAATTCAGGGCATGTTAGCATTTTATGAGCCTGTTTCCTCTAAAATGGAAGCTATATGTGTGCAACTTACAGTGACATATGTTGCTGCACTCAACATGGGGGAAATGAGCATTCATCACATAGATAATAATATAAATCCTAACTTAATGACATAATGTAGGTGAGTTTTCCTGACATATAAAGAAATGTTCAACAAAGCTGTAATAGCATATAGTAAAATTACTAGGAGAAATCATGAAGTCATAAGGTTCTGGGATTAAAGTAATTCCTTTCCTTTTGCTTTATCCATTCCCTCCACAAAAGCCTCTGTGAGCTCATTCTCCTGATGGTAAAATGTCTCTCATTTCTTCTCACTAAAGAAGGCAAAGAGAATAGGTCCTTTTGCCTTCATTAATCTGCTGACTGGCTTCTCCTTCCTGCCCCAGCTCAAAGCAGACAGCACGGGCCGATTTAATGTGAAGTTAAGTGATGCTGAGGCTGCAGTGGCAATCAGTGCAGAGCACTGATGTCTGCAGAGGCAGCCCAAGCTCAGCGTTAAAGAGCAGCCATTAGCCCCCTTTTTAATGAAGCAAATCTCATTATATCTATTCGTTTCTCTTTACCTCCATGAGAAGAAAGGAAGAAACTTACTGGCTCATAAAGCTGCCATTCTGGGATGTCAATAGCTGCTCAGGGTTCAGCAATAGAAACCAAAGCCACTAAGGAGCATGGTGGTGCTTAAGATCCAGATGGCCAAAGCCCTGAGTGCATTCACACAATGTGATTTTAAACACCACAGCCAAAACAAACTGATGATAATGTTACATACCCTGCCACACACTTTTAATATTTGAATTATATTCAAATATGTAATGCCCAAATACATAACTCCTTATTAATAGTTACTAAACTACTTAGGCTCATGCATTGCCAATGCCACTACCAGCATGTAGTTGTTTTTTTAATGTTCTGTCCACCAGAAGGACATTAGCCTCGAAGGGGAACCTATGTCATGGCACATTACATTTCTGCACACAGTGGCAACCCCAAATCAACAGAGAACTCTGTAAGGGAACATTATCTAACATGTATAGCAAAGTGGCTCTAAAGGCTAATGTTTGGTTAGCACGATGACAACATGTTAGAAAGAACAACAAAAATTTCATAAAAGTGGTGCTGGCTATCGCTACTATTTTAATAGTTTATATGCAACCTGTTTTTAAATTTAAGTTAAAACAGTGTTTCCTAACCCTAACCCTTCTTTCAATTCCCAGCCACAGCCTGCCACTCCCTCTCTGCTAACGTTACTCAGTCTCTATACTATATCTCCGTGCCCTAAGATCCCTTGTGTTGAAAATGCCTTAACTTCATTATCACACGTGATGTGACAAAAGCATTTTATTTTCACATGCAGGTAGGCCAAGGCAAGAAGGGCAAGATTCGCCAACACATTTATAAAAAATACACATTTGAATAGAAAAAAAAAAGGATCAGGAGGTCGCCAGTTCAATCTCAAGGCCGGGGAAAGTGAAATCTCATTACCACCACTAAGGTGCCCTTGAGCAAGGCCCTTAACCCCAACCCCTGCTCAGTGGCCAGCAGACTGTGGTTGTACTGGGTGAATGTGACAGGTCATCGTTGCAAATGAGAAATTGTTCTCAATTGACTTACCTGGATAAATAAAGGTTTTAAGAAACAAAATTGTATCTCAATGAAATATCCAAACGTTGTTAAGATTATAAATGTATGATCCTCACAAAATACAGGGATGAAGAAGAGCTTTGATCACCAGGTGTATGTATGGTATGTGTATTAATATATGCAAATCTATATATGCTTATTTATTGCTCGGTCTTCAAGACAATTAAGGTTCTAGGTGTGGATAGCTGTGTCAAGTATGTACTGCAACTTTGGGAGGGATAAGTGCTATAACTGTATTGAGTTATTGTAAATAATTATTTAATATTAAAGGATAAGATTACTGCTTCCTATTTGTTTTTTGTGCATGTAAATTAAGGAAATTTGCTAATAAAATAAATTATGTTATCTCTTTCTCTTCTCTTTTTAATTATGTTAGATATGTTTTAAACAACTGCTGTTGTCATATTTTGTTGAATTTTACATGCTCTAAAATAAAACAAAAAAAGAAATAATTGAGCGTCGGTTTTCCAAAAAGCAGCCATTTAGGAGGCAATGGGGTTAATTAAAGAGTCATAACACAAGATATGCATTATGGGAAATGTAGGATCTTTTTTTTGTTCTAGCTTGACCCATAGTACTTACTCAAAGCCCACTTCCATAATTTCATGGTGCAATATTGCAGTAAATCCCAGTACCCCTTTGAGATATTCTCAGATGGCAAGTGTCACTGGACTACAGGTATAACGTATTATGTTATTGTTGGTCTGTGTAGTTTAAAGGTCCAATGTGTAGGAATTTCTCCCATCTAGCATATATCACAATCAACTCTCTTGCGCCATCCAATTCATAGTATGTATTACAGCTAATGTAGCCTTCATTCTACAAAAAGTCGGTCTTTTACTCTTTTCAATATCCCTTTTCTTTTTCTGATCAAAGAAATAGACTCCTGTTTCTGAAGTTTTCGATTTTTAATACATGTGGTCCTCCATGTTTCCTTCTTTAAAATTGCCGGGGCCGGGAAGCAACAATACCCATTAGCAGATTAGCAGCATCTGTGACTTTATCATGTGACAGCAGTATATCCTGTATGTCCCTTACCGGCTAACGTAGTTCAAGATGGCGCATGACTATGGAGAGTCTACCCCAGTTCATGCAAATGATAACGTAAAATTTCAAGCCAATAGGAATACTTGGAATTGATGGTGGGGGTAAATATTCATGAAATAGGACAAGTGTGTAAACGGCCAACATCGATTTTGATAATGAACTAAACACATTACATGTTACATTTTAATACATTGACATTTCCATGCAACATTTTTAGCATTCTGCGCAGCCTCCATAAATGATAATGGATTATAAAATGTACAGTGCATAAGCAGTTCTTTCCAACAATTTCACATCAATTCAATGTTTTTTTTACAGGGACCAATTAACATCAGAAGAGGCACTAAACCAAAACCTCTCTTTGAACTCGCCACATTTGGCCAACTTGTGAATATCAGCATTCAAATCTCCCTTAAAGACTTCTTCAGAATATTTTTTAAAAGCTCAGATTACCCTAAACATTAAAAACACATTAGGGCTACACATAATGTATAGTCATTCAAGTTCCCAAGGAAAGACTTTGAGAAAGACAAAAGAATGATCAATTTGTGACACTTGTGTGTGAGAGGAACTACATGTAGAGTACATCTAGAGACAGACAGCACAATTCCATGAACGCAGCTCTTTGCATGGGAGATAACAGTGAGAGAATGAGGGAGACGCAAAATGAGGAGAATCAAACCAAATGGGAGCTCCTCGTCATGAGAGGTGCGTTAGTACTGAAGCACTTTAATGAGAGCTATTGCACTAACCTTTTAAAAGACAAGCTTAACAATATACTATGCAAAGCCACCCATTGAATCAGGTGTTTATCTTTGCTGGCAAAGTTAAGAAGTTTTTTATACTTCCAGGCGGTGGCTTATTTTTGAGATCACTCTGAAAATGGACTGTTCAGCTTTATTGTTCAGCTGCTGAATTCCCAGTTTTGTGACAGCCAGGCAGAGCGGTGGCCTATTATCTGGGTTATTCCTTGTGCAATATGAAGCAAGCTATTTTAAAAAGTGTGTGACACAACATTTGATGAGTGTATAGAGAGGTGGGCATACTGGCATGTCGCTCCAACTCCAAAGAGAATGTGGTGGAATTGATTTTTTTTTCTTCCTTTTAGTATTTTGTGTGCATTGTGCGCACTTAGCAGCAGAAACAAGTGAGCTGTGTTTGTGTTGTTGAAGCGCTCATACATCATATCTGAAGAGAAAACCCTCAGCTGCTGCTCTGAGTTCACAAGAAACCAACTTCTTCTTCAACTCTGTTTCTGGCCAACTAGCTCCCCCTGCTGCTTGATGAAAGAGAAAAATCTAAAAAAGAAAGGCTTGCCGTGCACTTTGCAAATCCACACCTCTTCACATCAATCTATACCTCACCAACTCAGCAGGTGATATTACTCAGCCACAATTTAGAGAAGAGCAAGATATTAAAAAATTCCCTCGTGGGAGCCACGGTGAAATCATTACTGGGAAAAGTTACATGGTTATGTTATGTATTCACTGACATGGAATATTCATTGAAACGTTCAGAAGAGGATCCCTTAGCTCACAAGGCATTAAAATCTAAATAATATATACATGACCTTGATTCATTTTTAGGGTTGCAGTGTCTCAGTCCCAAGTATCAAAGTGTTTGATATGTATCTACACTGGCAGTCAGGGACATTACAGGAATACAGATTATCTATGTGGCACGCTGTGTCCTGTGAACTTCACTTTCTTTAAAATTTGAAAAAATGTCACAGTGATGAAAAATGGAAGATGCTGGTATGAAATGTGGTCTATTTAAGATGCCTGTGCCCTTGAAAGATAAGAGGTTTGATAGGCTTATCGATTAGCAATTCTCTGCAGACTCAAAGAATATCAAATCAGCGCTGTGCTGCTGTAAGCCAAGATATTAAAGTAGCTGGACACTTATGGGAAAAAAACTGCACACAACAGAAGATCATGATTAAGTTTTGTTCTTTTTTTCTTCTTCTTCTTTTTCTTCCATTGTAAATTGCACACCTAGTATGAGCCCTGTTATGGCAGCCAGGCTCTCGTCTTCACCCTGTTCTTTTCTACAGGCTCCAGCGCCCACTAAAACGCAAAGAGCCACAGGGGGAGAGAGAGCGGGTAGGGGCTTAATCGGAACGTCTCTAAACTGGAATTATCAGCTCCCTCCTTAATCTCCGAGGTAAGAATCAATTGAATTCCATAAGAGCCGCCTACTAAGGTACATTGTAGCTACTTTACCCGCCTACTGGAATGCCATCCCTGTGCATAGCATCTTCTGGCCATACAGCAGTGTGCAGCAAACACAGCCTGAGACATTGTTTAGTGTGTGGGAGCTCATTTTGGCAGTGTTTGACAGTTAAGCTTTTGTTTCTGTGAGCTTTATGTTTGTTAGTCCTAGCTAAGGCAAAGCTCCTCAGTAACAGGGAGAGGGAGCAAGAGGAGGACATTAGGCATGGCGGGAGGAAAGTCATGATACAGGGTTTGTAATGGTTCACGCTGATGATTATAGCCTCTAAATGAACTAAAAATAAAGCGATAATGTTCAGGTCTGCAGGGATATCAGTGAGGGTAATTTCATGAAAGTGTATGTGCCCCTGTTTACAAAGACTGGCTGAACATGATAGTACAATAAAGAAGTAGTATCATCTCAGAACATCCAAACAGCACTGCCCTCTAAAAGAACTATGGCAGCCGGTTTAGGCCCTCAGTTGTTCCAGGGTAAAACAGCTTTAATCTGGTTTGGGGGGCCATAATGAAATGTGCTGTTCATACAGCCTTTAACCATATTAGGAGGAAGGAAATTTGATATTGAGGTGGCCTCCATGGCAACAGTGTTGGGGACTGTGAGTCCAATGTTTGGGAGGATTTTGAAACAGATTCGTCGGGCTTGAGGGGAGATGACAATGTGGAGAGGGGGATGTTGAAGGAATTACATTTGCAAAGTGAAAATCTCTTTGGAAATAGAATTTAAATTCCTCCTCTGATCTTTTGACTTTACCACGCATGATCCTTGCTGTTGAGAGTCGGTGGTATCATCTTACACACAAGATGAATGTTTCATATTGTGAAAAATAATATAAACACAATGAGATTATTGGCAGTAATTCATACATGGGATTTATTTCCAAGGCAATTAGTTGTCCTGGGCCGGTTGTCCACAACAACACAGAGTTCAAGTGTCAAAACCGTGGAGTTCGGCTCTTTATTTGTTCCTGCTCTCTGCCCTTGATTAAGCATGCTGTCACTGTCTCAGGTCAGTAATATGCCCTCTCCTTGCTCACCGCACTGAGGAAATACGTTTGTCTCAATGTCCTGGACAAGTGAGCAAGGTCTAAAATGATCACTACCTGTGGCAGGAGCAACTTTGATATGACATCACTAAAAGAGAACTGATCACAGCCAGAAACTGAACGCAGCGAGTGGAGTCAGACATTTAGAAAAACAATACCCTTGACACGGAGGTGGAACAACTCTGAAACAGAGATATATAATCCAGCTCAAACCACCTGTCAAACACGACAGATCCTGCAGACAGATTATCAATTTTAACAATCACTATAGAGGCTGAATCACACATTTTCACAATACATGTTTTCTTTCAAAAATGTAAAAGAAGAGGGCTCTGTTCCAGCAAACTGTCAGTGACAATACCTTCAAATAGACACTGAAAACTGTGGTTGGCACCACAAACAGAAGTGCCTTGGCTGTGTAATGGGCTCAGCAGAAGAAGAGGAGATAAGGGCATTGCATACATACAAGCAGGGATGTCGGACTGGGAGTGGAAAGGGGACTGAGTACCCTTGGCCCTTGTGTGAAGAGGGCCCAAAAAGATGCTAGAATGAATAGCTGTGGATGCATGGAGGGGCCCATAGAGATTGCCTTTCTACAGGGCCCAGAATGTTGCGCAATGCCCCTGCATACGGGTGTGGGAGGCCCCACACCACTCAGTTATGTGGATGGTACTTGGGTACAAACATTCAAACCCCACAAGCTGGTCACTTTCATTCGAAATGATTTTCACAAAGGGGGATTTAGCATCTGTGGACTATGCCATCTTTCCTCAAGAAAGAGGGAGCCTTGAGGTTGAAGTGTATAGAAAGACGACCTACACAACCCAAACTCTTGTTTGATTCTCAAAATCCACTTGAGCGTAAATTGGCTGGGGTTTGAATCTTGCTCCACTGAGCACAGAAAATATCAACAAACACTTTGGCTAACACCAGGGGAACAGAAACACTTCCGAAAGGCTTTGAGAACCTGTGGTTACCCTGAGCGGGCCTTTGCTGGAATTCAAACATCCAACATGTGGCTGCTGTCTTTGAAAAGTGGATTTGTGCAAACCACAACATTTTACAACAACACACCTGGGACTGCATACTTAAACATCAGCAGCGCAACATATGCAGGGAAGTGCAGTGAGTGTAGACGTATGTTGTTGGCAGAACCATACAACCCTCCTTAAACAGTTGGGACATTATAGAAGAGACAGCAAATGGACTCAGTGAATAGATTTGAGTATCATAGACCAGAGAATGGGTGGTCTTAGAAAAGGGGGAAAGGGGGTCATTCACAAGGCACCAGCAGCCTACATTTCTCATCAATCTAGCCTAAACTGGTTCTACATAGTAATGGAAATCATGGTTGATTGGCCAACGTTTTTGGCCAAGATTTAAATTATCTCAAAAACAATTTTATGGATTGCCATTGAAATTTTTACAGACATTCATGGATGATGAATCCTAATTACTTTGGTCATCCCCTAGTCTCGCATGGTCAGACTTTCCTCCTCAGCGCTGTGGAGGACGGTCTGGTGTGTCCTCATAGTGTTCCAGGATTGGAGAAAAACATGCTCTGGTTTATTGCCATTTCTTTAAACCAATCACAATTGTCTTTGGTGGCAAAATAGCATCGGGAAGGAACTTGTTTTAGTGGAACGTGTACGTTCAAAGGTTGTTTTAGTCGTGCAACAGAAAACTCACATCGGACAGATTATGTTTAATGTTCCAGTGGGGAAATTAGGTTGCAGCAGAAATCACATCACAAGGCATTTTTAAACAACATTAAGAAAAAGAAGACAAGATAAAAAACAACGTAACATGTAGACATCACTACTCATAACATAGACCAGAGCACTCATGCACCTTTCTTTGTGTGCCAACACAAAAATTGAAATTAAAGACATCCGGCGGAAATTCCGGCTCCACCTGAACAATCCTGGACTAGTCAACCCCTGATTTTTCATCTAGTGCCACCACCATGAGGTTAATATTGATGGTTTTGAGTTACATGTCTCAAGCACTAGTGAAGGAATTACTAATAAATGTGGTAGACTTTTATGTTCCCCTCAGGATTAATTGTAGAAACTTGGTGATCCCTGACTTTTCATCTAGCGCCTTCATCAGGTCAAAATGTTAATTTTGGTTTATGAACAAATGATGACATCCCCTCACCCTCAGCAATACTAACTAAATACTTAATAGATACCGCATCTGGCTCGTGAGATATGTCTGAGCCGCTGCCATCTTGGTACAGGTAAAAGTTCTGAAAATAAATACTTTTTTGATGTTTAAATGAGAAATAAATGGCAAAAATGAGCAACATTGAGTACTATTTCACAGATGAAAAAAGTTTTTGACTAATTTTTACTATTACCAACGTGTTGAATATTACAACAAGTAATGCTAATCCTCATTTTAAACTAACATAAAGTTAAGTGACTCTCCTGATACTAAATAAAGCTAACATTAGCCTATGTTAGGCAAAGAAAAAAAAAATTTTTTTTTAAGTAATTAGTAATCTTAATATCAGTAAGATGCTCAACATGATGTTTGTGATGTAGGCTATGATCAAGCGGCTGTCCAGTCCTGAACTACAGATCCTTGATATAAGGCTAGCTCAAAGTGGGTCAATCCCAATATAACCCCATTTTTAAAACTTCACAGCAGAAATGAACATGTTTACAGACTGAGGGGAACAGATCAAGTCATTGGGGGTATGCGAGTTTACTATGATTCTCCGTATCCATTCAAGTATTCTGTTTCATCCCAAAACATTTTTGGCCTTTTCATAAAGTACTGTAATGGCAAAATTACATTTAACCAAGGATTTTCATATTAATTATTCATAATAAGATCTCCAATGCCTCTCAGAGTATATGACTTCTGTATCTTTCCTCAGTGTGTTATCCTTGTAGGAGACAACTGAATTTGTTATGACTTTGCATTTGTCCTCCAAGGACAAATGGCATAAAGTCTAACAGAAACAGTTGTCCAAAGCTGTGTTTATCGTAGCAGGTCCCAGGTTGAGACCATAGCCCATCTAAAGAGACGAGATGTTCTTTTTCAGCTAAAATAGAATGACCGGTCAAGAAACCTGGACACACGAAGGGCAGATTCAGAAATACGTAATAGATTCAACTGTCTGCCTGAGATCCATTAATTGTTATGCTTAGGATTAAACTGTTTTCCAAACAAGGGTTTTTTTCCTCTGGGGGCACTGCATATTAAGAAGTGTATTACTGATTGTATTCGCACAGAACTGTTGTCACTCTGTAACTTTGTGCATTGTGAGAGCTCTTCTTGTCATTTTGATTGTTCTCTGCAGAAAACAATTAAACTTTCACCGGAGATCAAACTTTTAATTCAGTTTGCAACCTGTCTTTATTCTGTTTCAACAGAATCTCACTCATAACCAAATTCTTCTCTCTCGCGGTACAAGAAACTTCCACCACAGTACTTTATATCAACCTATTAAATAAATGTAGGAGTACAGTTTTTGGATCTTGTAGAAATGGAATATGTCTCTTGAAAAAAACTCATCAACATGAAGTGAAACTTCCAGAACATTACAGGGAAAATATAATATGGGCTGTAGTTCAATTTTGGTTCAGGTCTTGCTTCCTGGGGTTAACATGGTATTGATACAGCTCAGACACAGATTTGTGGTTACGTAAGCTCACACAACTTCGGTCACATTGTCTTGGCAACTTACCCAGAAACAACAGTATATAACTTTGTAACGGGTCTGGGGGGGTATAAATTATACCACAAATCCCACTCTTCAAATAGCCAATAGAGTTACTAATTTATAACATTCTTCGCCTGAGTCACAATGAATGGCCAGAGCAGGTAGGTGACAGGCACATCGCAGATGGTGAGGAAGAGGATAAAACCAAATCCTTGTCTGTGGGAACATGCATAAACACGTGGTGGAGGATGTACAAACACACACGCATCTGATAAATATGTATGCCGTGAACAAGCAAATCCTCACTGACCTGACCTTTCATTTAGCCTGTTTGTCTGTGTTCACAACAATTTCAAAAGTAGCTCTTCAAAAAATCTATGCAGGAAGTAATAATGGCAGAGTAGTGCTGATCTGATGCACTACATGTTAATACTGCCCCCTCCTCGCCCCATCTCCCACATCTCCCTTCACACACTCTTAAGTACCCACTTGAGTCTCATTCATGAAAGAAAATCAAGTGTCATCATCCGCATCTTGCTTTGACTCCGTTCCTCTGGGTCCTCGGTTCCCTGCCTGTCGCCGTGGAGAAACATCACAGCTCAAGTACACTCTACCTGTTTGGCTGGTGTTATATTGGTCCACGGAGGACTAGATATCACGATGAGCAACATTTGCATTTTAATTTTATATCCCGCACCATAGCTTCCACATTTTAACTACTTTGTGCTTGTTTAATGGTCCTTGGTGAAATGAATGTGCAAGTTAATAATAAACAAAGGATTTCATTATGCAAATACAGACCCGAGTCCGACCCCAGACTTATAAAAAATGTTTGTGTGGATGTTTGGTGATATACAATCTGTCGGCTTGTGGTTTACCACATGAAACAAGACTCACTGAGGAGGAATGTGTTGCGAGCATTATTGGATTACCTGCACTCAACAGCTGGGTAGGATACAGAAGCTGCAGAGCATGCAATTATTTTAAATTCACATTTATCTTCTGTGCTTATGCAGCACCTTCTAGGCTCAGATGTACATGTGAATGCATGCATTAAAAAATATTGTTTTTTTCTTTCAAGTAAAAATGAAGTGACATCTTGATAACTATATAACTTGGTGTTTTATATATTTGTGGTGTGTGCCTGAAAATACCTGCAGGATCTTTCTTTGTTCATACGTTTTTCAAATACGTCAAGTCTAAATACTATGTACCAATTATATTGGCGGCATAGGCGCCGATAATACTGAGCACCCACTGAGCACCAACGTGTGCCAGACTGCCATTAGGCTACATTTATTTAAAATTAATCATTGCAGTTGGTGCTAAGTGGAGCGTCTGTCATAGTGTGATTTTTTGTCGCTGTCAGTCCCCAGCTCTATTGGTTCTTAATTTCCCACGAAGCCAAGTGTCAGTTAAACTTTTCATCTCCAATTCTATGTGTATTTGGATTAGAGTATGGCTTCAGACACTGTGTATTTGGCGCTGTCCTGAGTTGAAAGATAGCCTACTTTACGGCTTTACTATCTAAGTAATAGGCCTGTGTGGTTGTGTCACCCACTGTCCATTTGCTAAGGTTCTGAAATGCAAACATTTTTTGACTGCTTTTCTTTTTTTAAGGGGCGTGCGCTCGTGAGCACCCACAGAGGAAACCATAAATCGGTGCCTATGATTGTCAAATATTGGTATCGGCTGATTTCGCCTTGTTGACCGCCATCAGTCTATTGGCAAATAAGATGGCATTCACGGATAGCAGTGGTCGAGGTTTATCTGTTGTGTCCCATCTATTTTGCTCTAGCTAAATGTTGTGTTAATTACGGTTTGACGTAGAAGAAGAACTTTGTTTTTGTATGAAAAATACCATAGATAAAAGATAGCCTGACTTGTGTTTTGTAGGCTATCGCTTTTACATTTAAACACATTTTATCTATGTTTCACAAAAAGAGTTTTTTGTTGGGCTAAGTACTGAAACATTCATTCATTTCAAGAAATAATCTTTTAATTTGGTTGTTATGTTTAAGGTTGTTTTATACATTTGGATGATTGAAAGATAGAGTAATGAAATGCTAAATGGCTTTAAAACAGTTCAGTTATGTTTTTATAATGAAGATTTCTTTGTTTACTTGGCACAAAAAGGGGAATAAATAACAACAAAAACTAAATAAACAACAACAACACATCAGCAATCAGCTAAATTGTTATCTTAAACATCCCTATCGGCCCAATTGGTGCATCCCCAGTACTGCTCATGAGTATTGGAACCCCTGCTTAAGTTGACTAAAAAAGGAATTAAAAATCTTCTTTTGGAGATTGATCTTAATGCCTTAATTAAAAAATGTGGGAAAATCCAACCTTTAAGGACACCAATGTTTTTTATAAATGAATAATGTAAATAAATCAATAAATCTAATTTATCGTAAATAAATAAATGTTCTTCCTTAAAATACAGGGGCATAAGTATACACACTCCTATGTTAAATGCCCATAGAGGCGGGCAGATTTTTATTTTTAAAGGCCAGTTATTTCATGGATCCAGGAGACAATGCATCCTGATAAAGTTCCCTTGGCCTTTGGGTTTTTTCAGTTAGCCTAAAGCGGTTTGATTTGCATAGAGAGATGATTTTATGAAAAGTACCCCATGTCAATCTCTAGGTCTGTTGAAGGGTATATGATGATGTGGGGCTATTTTAATTTAACATATGGGTGTCTTTCATGCCCCCTGTATTTTAAGGAAGAACATTTATTTATTTTATTCACAGAGAAAACTGGTGCCCTTAAAGGTTGGATTTTTCCTCATTTTTTAATTAAGGAAATAAGATCAATATCTCAGGGCCATCCAATCTCTGTATGACCAAAGCGAGAGCTGTGTCCAGGTTTCTCGGCAGTAAGTCGGACTCGTTCCGTGAGGGTTGGCCTCCGCCAGGGCTGCGCTTTGTCACCAATCCTGTTTGTAATATTTATGGACAGGATATCGAGGCGTAGTCGGGGCGGGGGGGGTTGCAGTTCGTTGGCTCGGATCCCATCGCTGCTTTTTGCAGATGTGAGTGGTCCTGATGGCATCATCGGTCTGTGACCTTCAGCACTCTCTGGATCGGTTCGCAGCCGAGTGTGAAGCGGCTGGGATGAGGATCAGCACCTCTAAATCTGAGGCCATGGTTCTCAGCAGGAAACCGATGGAGTGCTTTCTTTGTTAGAGAGTGAGTCCTTAGCCCAAGTGAGAAGTTTAAGTACCTTGGGGTCTTGTTCGCGAGTGAGGGGACCATGGAGCGTGAGATTGGTCGGAGAATCGGAGCAGCCGGTCGGTATTACATTCGTTTATCGCACTGTTGTGACAAAGAGAGCTGAGCCAGAAGGCAAAGCTCTCGATCTACCGGGCAATTTTCGTTCCTACCCTCACCTATGGTCATGAAGGCTGGGTCATGACCGAAAGAAGCGATCCAGGGTACAAGCGTCCGAAATGGGTTTCCTCAGGAGGGTGGCTGGCGTCCTTAGAGATAGGGTGAGAATTCAGTCATCCGAGAGGACTCGGAGTAGAGCCGCTCTCCTTTGCGCCGAAAGGAGCCAGTGAGGCGGTTCAGGCATCTGGTAAGGATGCCTCTTGGGCACCTCCCTAGGGAGGTGTTCCGGCACGTCCCGCGGAGGAGGCCTCGGGAAGACCCGACTGGTGAGGGATTATATCTCCACCTGGCCTGGGAACGCCTCGGGATCCCCCAGTCGGAGCTGGTTGATGTAGCTCGGGAAAGGGAAGTTTTGGGTCCCCTGCTGGAGCTGCTTTCCCCGCGACCCGTACCGGATAAGCGATGAAGAGGGATGGATGGATAAGATCAATTTCCAAAAGATAATTTTTTTTTTGATTCCTCTTTTTAGTCAACTTAAGCAGGGGTTCCTATACTCATGAGCAGCACTGTATGTAAACTTAATTGAGGAAGTAAGGTTTTGTTAAAAGCATTGTAAACATAATTCAAACCTGTTTTGATAGGTGGATGTGATGATGGTGCGAATGAAGGTACCAAGTTTTAAGAAATATAACAAAGGATTTGTCCAAGCGATAACCATCTGGTGGATAAAATGATCCTTGTAATACCCTACATCTGCTGCCAGAAGAGTTGTCAACAAATAGAGATTCGCTTGGCATCTTTTCTGAAACCCTTTTGAGGAGTCTCAGAAAACATGTTTTATTTGTTCTTTAACATAAAGTCAATCTTTTTGCTTCCTGATTAAACAAAAATAATATAAGCATTTATTTATTTATTTTTT
>NC_045738.1:5649233-5655448 GCF_008692095.1 Etheostoma spectabile | reverse complement strand
GGGGGGGGGGTTCTGCCTGCCTCGGACTCTAACCCTTGATCTCTGCATCAAGCCATACATCTCCATTTTATGCCTTTTTTTTAAAGATTAACAGGCATTGGCAGACATGTTTTTCATAGTCAAACACAGTGGATTCCAGGAGATGGAGGGTTGCACAAAGTTTTTACTGAGCTCACCCTGGAATGGGCAGCTAGGCTGCTAAGTTTGAGGTAATTAAACATTTGAGGAGGAAAGGGACATCCACCCTTAAACAAAGCCATTCACAGCAATCTCCATCAAAGCACCAAAACAAACAAGATAAATGCTTTGCAAAAGCAGTCAGCATTTAGCTGCTGAATGATGCAACCGAGGCTACAGTATGTTAATGTCAACTTGCTTTAAGTTTCTTTTCACAGTGAATTCGAAAAAAAGTGTCCTCTTCTGCACTGCAGCCTAAGCCGTTTGTCATAATGGGAGCCTTCTGAAGGGAACAGAGCTGAAAGCAAGGTTGGTACATAAATTATCCCTCTGCCTAACACAGTGGAGACTATGCTCAACCTTTTGTCTTCTTGACTATTTCAAGAAAAGTCTATTAACTTCTGAACAAAGTTTCACAGCAGACTTTAGAGGTAACTATATAAGTGGTCTACAGCCATGCTAGTGTGTGAGGCTGTAGGACTACTTTGGCACAGCGGTGTTTTGAGCTCTATGCTAACATCAGCATGATAACATGTTCACAAAGGCCACATGAATTAATCGTTGAAATGGTGTGAATCTGCATATGAAGGGCAGACAGATTAGCTTTGTATGTAACAATCTTAAAAGTCTAAAGCCCAGCTAGCGGATATTCTTTTTATCTGAAGTAAATGCTAATATAAACTAATTTAAGATAATATATTAATAATCTGGTCATATAACAAAGTATTTAGCAAATTAAAATGTTGAGAATATTTAAAGGTAAGGGATTACCAAACTACAATTAATCTCATTAATGTCTGTACAAATTGTCATGAAAATCCATCCATGTTCACAAAAAACTTGTCAACCTCGTAGTGGCGTTAAAGGAAAGGTCAGCGGATCACCAAAGTCAGTAGGGTTCATCTTCTGGGGACTATGCATGTCTGTACAAGATTCCATCGCAATCCATTTAAATAGTTATGAGTATTTCAGATTTCACTAAATAAGGCAGACTGACCAACTGCCAGACATTTTCATGCTGCTAGCCTGTGTGTCTATAAGTGTGTGGCATTTTATACAACCGCGAGAGCAGGCTAACAGCCCAGATTGTTGCTCATGAAAAAAAAAAAATCTGTAGAAACCTAATAACCTGAGTGTACTTTGAGTCTAAGCTGTAAAAAAAAAAAAATATATATAGAAATAGCATAGCCCGAGAAAACAATTGCACAAGCAGCCCTCACTGACAGCGTAATGACCAGAAATCCCTGTGTGAAGAAAGTCCTGGCATAACTTCAACGTGTCTGCCTTTAAATGCAATAATCTTCCAAAAGGTCACATTTGTTTTGTCTTTAAATCTGTTGAATGTCACATACCAGGATGTTTAAGTATTCTGTCAACGGATGCATGCCAGTATGGCTCAAAGGATGCTTAACTACCTGGGAGGAATGTAACATATGGTCCTAAAATAAAATTAAACACCTGCTAATGGAGGTATTTGGCCCCAAGATTGGGTTGCTTTTTTACTGAGTCACTGAGGTGTGGCTGACTGCTGTTAGTCTGGGGTTGATGTGAGATACAGTTTACTGTGAAAATATTCTCTCTCTCTCTCTCTCTCTCTCTCTCTCTCTCTCTCTCTCTCTCTCTCTCTCTCTCTCTCTCTCTCTCTCTCTCTCTCTCTCTCTCTCTCTCTCTCTCTCTCTCTCTCTCTCTCTCTCTCTCTTCCATGTTGAGCTTCGGTGATTTATGTCTGAACCACCACCTGAAATAACACCTGGTTGATTTTAAAAGAAACTAAACCTTTTGTCCCTGTAAACTGAAGCATATGTAAACATTTAATGACATTTTGAACTGACATACCAATTGTCTTTTCAGAAATAAAGCCTGCAACTCAGAGATACATAGCAAAGCTAAGATTTCTAGAGTCTGAATTAGCTTTGTAGCAACTAATTTAGCAATGGCTTGAATGTAACAGACATTCATGAATATCAAAAAGTTACACATTAAAGCTTTACATTTTGTCATAAAAGTGTAAACAAGTGACACTAAGAAACTGGAGCAGCCTTAAGATATCATGTGGACAGAAATGGCTCCTAATATCTCTTCATTCGTTTCGGGGGTTTTTGTTGACAGACAAAGACAGACTCAATAAGTCGATCACGATGTGTTTCAAGTTTCCATTGTCCTTGTTCCACAGGTCATGTGGATAGATTTGCATTTAATGGGCCACCCTCCCTGAACCCAAACTGGTTCCCATTTCTGGTCATGTGATCACTTCATCTTATATAGTAAGATCATCTTAAGAAGCTGGACCTCAGATGCGATATGGTTTTGAAAAACATTTTCAGGTCATTTAGTACTGTATTGCTGGAAAGTACTATTGAAATTATAATCCCTGTCACTTTTTTATCAACATATCCCCTGAAGAAGACCAAAACTGTCTCAAACTGCCTGCTGGGCACGGTCTGATAATTGTCTGATAATCGTCTGACAGTCTGTAATTGTGCCACAGAAATATGCTATTCAAACATTTTCTTTAATTGAGCAGTTTGGTTCATCAACAACAAATAACAATGATTCAGCAAAGACACAGTTTGACAGTTATTAAGCCGAATGACATTCAGTTCGTTAGTGAAAAACATGGGAACAGTTATAACAACAAAATAAACGGAGGAGGGTGTCGATAAGGTTATCTTAACCCAAACAAATTCCCTTGCAAACTATTTTTCACATTTGCATGATACTATATGAAATCTGAAAAATGAAATGAAGACTACCTTCTAATTTCAAGCTCGTTAATGTGCTTAAGGGTTTGCCAAATTCTATGAAATTGTTTTTGATAGAATAAAGCTTTTTTTCAAAAGCATTTTATCTAAATGTGGGGTGTTGATTAAAATCTTCCAGTCACATTTTTAATCTTTGAGTCAATAGTCATTTTTTAATATGTGAGAATTGTTTTTTGAGGGAAATAAATATTAAGATTTGCCATTTAGCCAAGGATGATAAGTAAAGTATCTGGTTCTGCATTAGAGGTCATGACTTGAAATGCAGGACCAAAAGGGATGGATTTAAGCACGCATGAAGAAATTAAAGCTTCTGAGAACTGGCATCTGTGACATATGTGAGAAACATCTGGACACATGTTGTGTGGTTTTACTTAAGAATGGTGGAGTCTGGGTAATATTTGGAATTTAATTAAACATCCTTATTTGAGGTTGCGTGTATGAAGGCCTGTTTCCCATATGTTGTGTTGTGCAAAAGTCACTGCGCATACTCAGGGATGCAATTCAATGTATACACTGCTTTTCTAGTTTGATGGGCTGAAAGGAATACACTGCACTTAGTGTATGCACTGAAATGAAAGAACATGCAATCCAATGCAAATGTCTGTCTCTGTCAGACAACAGTGAATATTTATGGTAAGGAGTATGAGCTGTATCAGGATTGGATACACAAACAGTGCTTGTTAATAGGATAATTTATTGGTTTTGGTCTTCTCATAGGATTTGTTGATAATAATAGCATGAAAGGAGGAAAATGGTATCAGACTTATTCTTTAAATCTTCCAAATGAAGCTATACTGAATTCAACACAAAAGAAGTAGACTCTAGCAGGTGGGACATAGACCACTTCTGGGAAAAGGATGACCTCTGCATTGCTATGGCAGTGCTGCAGAACGCTATCAAGAGGCACATAAATGCTTTGCAAGGAAATTATGCTAATGTATGCAAGTTGTTGTTGGGAGTAATTATGAAAGAACAAAATGAGGGCTTTGAAAGTGAAAGTATAAAAAACAGAGAGGAGAAAAGTTAGTCTCAGTGTAACAACAGTGGCAGAACTCCGTTCAGATGCAAAAGAAGAAAAAAAATAGACACCATGCTGTTATGAACTATTTAAAGCCATGTGTACGTCACTGCTCTCTGCACTCCAGCATGAGGCAAAGATGTGTATTGCAAAACAAGTCACACGTGCAGAATTAGGTTGACATCTATGGAATTGTAACTGAACCTTGAGTTTAGATTATTTGTTAATTGATAGGTGAGCAAGATGAAAACTGAAGCAGATTTTTTTTCCTGCGGCTGTACAAGACTTGCTAGATCTTGAAGTGTACCTGAAAACAAGTTTAAAAGTATTCAGCCATGCTAGTAGCCTTGCAATGCTAACATCCTAATGTTAAGCAGGTTTGACGTTTACCATGTTCACTTCTTAGTTTAGCATGTTAGCATGCTAACATTCGCTAATTAGCACTAGTAGTACGAGTGTCAGTTTTGCGGGGATTTGATGACAAAACTAAACTATTGGACAAATAATAAATTTGACCTCCTAGAACTATTACAATTTATAGTGAGGGGGACATGACAATGTGTACCAAAAATCCATCAATTTTTGCAACACGTCCTAATACCTAAGCAACAAAATACTTTGATTGCTAATGACTCCCAAAACAACATATATAAGAGTTCTATTTAATTTTGTGATTTGCATCACATGACAGTGTTAATTAGCATGGCTGATTTAAACTTTTTTCTGTGATCAAATTTTTGTATTTATTTTGAAAAATTAAATAGCAACAACATAGAGAACATAGAGACGAAAGACAGGAGGGAGGGAGACAAAAACAACTGGTCCATGCATGGTTTGACAGGTCGTGGGGTGGTTTCCAACAGGCTGCAATCATTTTCTTTGCAGCTGTAAATCCAGCAAATACAGCATGTTTCTGAGTTTCAGAGAGTTGAAAGGTTGACAGATAATTCTAAATCAAACCACTGACAGTAACAGGCACAGTAACATTAAACAAGGCAGACATTTTGGATGCAATACTGTTCCAGAACCAACTAACGGGAGAGCACTCCTAGAACATATGAAGATATGTGCCTTGTGCTTTTATTGTGCAGAAAGTGCATAAAGGGCTGTTAATTATTTTCATGTGGTGAATTTTCATGGGGGTGAGATATAACCTATGAATTAAATTGTAGTGAATCTGCTGATGGTCTGGATTGCGAGATATTTCTTGAAATGCTTGACCATACATCATGTCAGTTGAGATTGTTACACAGGGCTGTGCAATCGCGTGCTCAGATCCTCTCAATAGGAAGGGCAGAGTGGCCATCACTAAAAACTGATAAAGCCTGGATACCATCACACAATGTTTAGGCTGCACAGTAAATAACTTTCAGATAGGATGGATGGGCAAAGGCCTCTGCCAGGGGACGCTGTACGCCTTGAGTGCTGATTTTAATTAAAAGTAAAAGAAAAAAGAGGAACATGGCAAAAAGCGGTCTGCAAGTCAGAAAAAGGCAATAAGTCAACCTCGTTGAAAATATCTTGTAAATAATGACGTCCCTCCTGTTCACATTGTGGGGCTGTTATCGGTCTCCCACCAATCAGGAGTGCTGTATTATTGAATATAGGGGGGAAAGTGTGCCAGTTACAAGCTATATGGCAGTATGTTTTAGCCAATCGCCAAGTCTTGATAAGATGTGAGATAATGGGGCCAAAGCGTACCTGGCATTGTTTGTTAGAAACATTAGCAAAAAGAACGTCATGGAGTGACCAAGGCTCTGTCATAGCACTTTCTAATGTACGCCAGCAGACAGACACATCTGAGCAAAACCAAGTGAGAAGGAGCCTCAACACAAAGGACCAGAAGAAATGTTTGAAGTTGGGAACTGAGAGGCCACCATCATCTCTCCTCCTAGACATCATCAGTAGACATCTTAAGTCGCGACCGCTTGCATTTCCAGATAAATTTAGATACCGCTGATTGTAGTTTACGCCAATAGCCCGCAGGAGGAGAGAGAGGTAGCATAGAGCTCACAGAATTAATCCTGGGTAAAACATTCATTTTAACCACTGAGACACAGGCTTGAATAGACATGGGGAGACCCATCCACTTTTCCATATCTTTTTTAACGTTGTTCAGAGAAACAGAATAGTTATTTTTAATAATCTGGTTTAAGCAAGGGAAAAACTCACTGCCCAAATATTTAAACTGCTTAACAATGGGGATGTTAGCAAGGATAATTGAACTTTAGGCTGAGTCATTTAAATGAAGTAGTGCA
>NC_045738.1:5648570-5649223 GCF_008692095.1 Etheostoma spectabile | reverse complement strand
AGTTAATTTTAAAGCCTGATAAGCTACCATACTCCTCGCATAATGATAGAAGGTGAGAGAGAAACCGAGATGGGTTCTCTAAGAAAACCAAGACATTGTCCGCAAATAACGAGAGATGTTGCTGTGTAATTCGAATGCATATCGGTGACACCATAATTATTTGGCGAATAGCTTGAGCCAGAGGCTCTAGAGAGAGGACAAATAATGCCGGACTCAAGGGGCAACCTTGGCGGGAGGATCTACAAACTGGAAATAAAGAGGAGGAAGTGCAATTAATACGCAGTTTTAGTGAGCAGAAACAAGAAACAAAAGGCACAAAACAGCAACTTGTAAAGGAAACTGTAGCCTAGCAGTGTCCCAGCTAACCTATGGAGAGTAGACTATATTAAGCTAGGTCGAAAAAGCATTCAGAAACACAGTCTCTGTAATCATACCAAACAGTACGATAAAACCAAGACACATTAAGAGAACAAGACAAACCAACGGTCCATGTTCATCAGGCAGTTGTTTGACCGTAAAGCTGCTGTAATCCAGGGAGAAGCAAAATTTCCGGCCCTGAATGACAAGCGGAGAATTCCGTGCAGCTTGTAGGATCGCCTGCCTGGTTATGTAGTAGAAGACGTTAAAAATCAACGTGCGATTAGTAGTGGTGT
>NC_045738.1:5641891-5648560 GCF_008692095.1 Etheostoma spectabile | reverse complement strand
TTGGGCTATCACTGTAAATTCGGTGAGCTCTCATTATCTCTAACCATCTGCTAGTTTCGGGAACCCTTTAGGCAGTGGCCATGAGAGAAACGGGATAGCATTAGCACCTTCTAGCCCCGCGTAGCCCGACGATGCAAATGTTGCATCTCCGGTTTTTGTCCTCCATATCTGCTAGCTTCACCTCCATCTCGTGAAAAGCGCGGCCATGACTGTCAAGAATACTTCTGTTGCTTTCCACCTTAGTTTTTAGGTTGTTCCCATCCAATTTACTAGAGCCAAGACTTGCAGTCAGAGATGATAGCTGGGCATGGATATCAGTTAGCTTATTGTCATTGTCGAGGCCCAACTGTTGAATCTGATACTGGATCTGAGCAAAACGTGATTTGAGTTAGCTTTTCTATTTCCCCAGCAATGCCTCTGCAATGGCGTCCGCAAAGCCATGCTGGGTTCTGGTCTTGTTTGATATTTCATCTTGATTAACTCTAACAATAACAAAGTGGTAAAATATTGACGTTGGAACCATATAAAACAACTACTTGACAAACTATTTCACTCTGTCCAGCCGATCTCGTGACTCCCAGATTCAAACCTTTTAAACATTAATATTGTGAAACAGACTAAGAAAGGTTAAGAAACTATCAGGGATTGGTTTAAAAAGTTTAAAAAGAAAAAGAGTCACATAAAACTGCTAAAATGCAGACATAACGACGTCATGAACCTAACTACATCGCAGACTTTAAAAAAAAGTGACTGCGACCAACTTTGGATTTCAACCGGGATACAAACCCCAGCCTCGTGTTTGTTTGAGCCGTCCGTCACGCCAACTTGCATCCTGATGTGGAGTTGGCGCTCTTATACTTTGTCCCCTTACTTTCATTTTTGCTTCTACTATAATTTTTATGGCCACTAGAAGTCACTGCCTAACAAAAAATAAAATATTTTAAAAAGTAAATATAGGTCGTAATAAGCTCATTGCACAATCAACCTGTTCGGTTGTTGTTTTTGGCATAAACCAACCAAATATAAACATCCTGCTGGACCTGGTCAACAGCCTTGCAGCAGAGTTCTGGACTAGTTGTAGACGGTCCTGAGACGACTTGCTAAGACAAGTGTAAACGCAGTTGCAGTAATCAAGCCGGGTTGATATTAATCCATGAATGATCATCTCAAGCTCAGAATGCAAAACAATAAATTCTAAGTTTGGCAATCTTAATTGAAAGAAACACATGTGGGTCAGTGATTTAATAGGTTGATTAAGATACATGTTATTATCAAATATACCAATATTTCTCAGTTTGGACTGTCCCGCTGAAGAAAGGGACCCAAAGAGCTGAGTAACCTTGGAAGCTGTAGCGTCCGGATCAACAACAAGGACTTTGGTCTTATCTTCACTGAGCTGTAGGAAGTTGTTTGACAGCCAATCCTTGATGGAAGTAAAACATTTGAGCCGTTCCAACACTTTGTCAATCTCATCCGGGTTAAAAGAGACAAATAGCCGGATGTCATCTGCCTATAAGTGATCTCTCCAAATTGGCTAAATATACGCCCTAGGGGAAGCTATCTAATGCAAATAAAATTGGAAAGATAAGAGGTGAACCACTCCAGGGTGCTCCCTGAGATACAAATCCAGTGCTTAAGTCTACCAAGTATGATGCTATAATCCACTGTACCAGAAGCTGCACTTAGGTCCAGCAGCACCAAAACCGAGCATTTGCAGATGTCAGAGGACATTAATAAATCATTGGACGTTAAGAAGAGCGGTTTTGGTTAAGTGTTTCTGACAGAAGCCAGATGGAAATGTGTCTAAAATGTGTGTATTCAAGACAACAGTGAGCTGTTTAGCAACAACTTTTTCTAAAATATTGGAAATAAAAGGCATGTTGGAAATGGACCTATAATTTGCAGGAATTGATGTATCCAGGTTGGTTTTCTCTAGTAGTGGCTAAACAACTGCATGTTTAAAATACGAAGGGACACAACCAGATTGCAGAGAGCTGTTGAATATAAAGAGAACCGAAGTATTCACAGACCCAAGAACTGTTAAAAAAAGGAATGTGGTATAATATCTACTGGGCTTGAGGAAGATTTCAGTGAGTTCTATCAAAATTGGAGCAAACATGTTTAAGACTGGAGGCCAGATTGAGTGAACCAAATAGGGAGTAAAAGTGGGGATAGTGCCATTTTTGACATCACTAATTTAATTTATGAAGAAAAAGAGCTTGGGTGATTTCCACTGTTGTTCCGCCCTCCGTCATGTGCACCGGAAACAGCGAATTACGTCATTTAGCCATGGGGATATGTTGAAAGAGAAAACACGTTGCATTTTACATGGAGCCACTTTATCCAAAATTGATAAGCAATATGTGTTGAATAAGTGGACCAGACAATTAAGATCAGCATGAGAAGGCAGAACTGGACTTTGGTCAAAAGCTGAAGAAAAAGTCTCAGCTGAGAAGCGATTTAAAATGCGAGAACATGTTACATATTTACTTATCACATGGAGCGAACTGTACTGCGTGCTGTTTGTTAGCATGTTAGCCGCTAGAATGGAGCTACAATGGGTGGACACCATTGTTCCTGTAAAAGGAGGAGAGGTTCAAAAGCAGGTTAAAATTGTCACTTAATCTGAAGTTTTGGGCACAGCAGGTGGACTGGAGCGAGGTGTTTGATTTTTTAAAAATATTTCAGGACAATGCACATTAATAAACATGTACAATAGTACACGTAAAAATGCCTGGCTAAGATGGCTAATTGCCATCAGTTTAGGCTAAGTAGTTGGCTGAAGGGCTCTGCGCCTCGGGAGACCGTTGCCAGGGGACCACTGATAAACATAGATTTCCTACAACTCAGGAAAGTGAGAGCCGGACAGCTTTTAATAATGGATTAATAATTATCATTCATTCTCTTGGCATCATGGATGCCTGCACCAAATGTTATGGAAATCCATCCAATACTTGTAATTTGCACTGTGTAAAGAAAGCGCATCTCAAGCTCCCAAAGCTACCTTCCACAGAAACTCCTGACCTCCCAACAAAGCAGTAACCCACTCCCATCCAAAACCTCTCTGGGCCTATTAAAGCATCTCTCTCCAACATTAATAATAGATTTAAATTATGTCTATTGTTGCCGTCTAGTCCCTGTATTCTATCATCGTGTGACAGATATCAGGTTCTAGTCTTCTGTTTTGAATTTTGATGCTGAGGCTTGACTTTTGTTTACATGTGGATCATGCATCTAAAAGGATCCTGTACTAAGATTTCAACCCAAGTTGCCATGGCATTTCTCTTATGATAAATTCATATGCCATCTTTGGGTTGAACAGCATATTATTGCATTATTCAAATAACAGAGCTCCTACACAGAAACAATATTTGCATTCATATCAAATTCAGTGCAAATATCTTTCCCCTACACTGCACATATTTCAGCTCCCACTAAAGTAGATGTTTATACAGTTGGGCTTAAATTGAAGTGCACTCCATGTGCTCTATTGTGGAGCTGAGGTTAGTGTACAGCAAGTTGTTTACATTTCTTCATCAAGCTTTCATGTGATATCTAAACCATCCCTTTTAATGCACATTCATTAATATCGAGTAATATCGAGTCATTACCCCACAAGGTGGCAAAACACCATGGATGGGAGAAAAAAAGAAAATACTGCACTTTCTTTCTGATGACTGAACCCAGGCTTGACCTTTGCTCCCTAGGAGGTGGAAAGTTTGTTAATAACATGATTGAAAGGACACATTAGCATCCATATATAACAACCTCCCTATACAATGAAAAGCTTGGTGATTTACATGTACAAGCCATTTGAAGTTTTTCAAGTGCATCAAGGTTATAGTGCCTCTGATCAGATCAAAGGGTAATTTTGTTTTGTTTTTCAACCTGGACCCGATTTACCTATGTTTTTGAGTCTAAGTGACTGATGGGAATAACAATTTTTGAAATGGTCCAGTATTAAGCAAGACCGCTGCTGTTGGCAGTCAGCAAAACAAGCTACAATGTAAGTTAATAGGGCAGTTGTGCACCTTCCATTTACGTTCACAAAAGTGCTTGTTTTGCCACTGACAGGCTCAGATTATTATTGTGTCTGACAACATTTTGGAGAGGATTTCTAAGGAAGTAGACTTTCTGTTAAAGAGAAAGATTCTTTTTTAAACTTTAAAAAAATCCGCAAAATTGCACTTGCTAAAGCCATCAGAGGGCATGTCAATAAACAGTAATTTTAGAATCGTAAAATACACTTTATTTAAGGTCAACATAAACAAAATAAAACTGTAAAAAGCCATTTTGGGTCGTCTTTCCACTTTATTAACCATCACAACTCTAGTCTTGGTTAAAATAAACACATAGTTTACCAATTTACATGTGAAAATATGTTTGCTCCATACACGCTAACAAGTGTTATTTTAAATCTGTCTGTTGGGTTTAGCGCTAGCAATCTCAGAGGTGTTTCTGGTTAAACCAAAAGGTTGTTAATAGGTTTTAAAAAGGCCAGTCTCTGTAGGGATCATTTCCATAGTCTTGTCAGACACTTAGAATAACAATCTGAGCCTTTCAGTAGCAAAAGCAGCACTTTTAGAGAACAAGATTGACCATGTACATTTGCCCTATAGGATTACATTGCGGCCCGGTCTGCGGCTGCTGCTCACAGCATTCTTGCTCAGTACTGGGCCAATTTCAAAGATTGCTGTTCCCATCAATCACTTTGACACAAAACATAGGAAAATAGTGTTTAAAAAAAAACGTTAATACCCTTTAAATACACTGGAACTAATAATCCTAGTAAGTGGTTATACTTAAATTCTTTTTTAAGTAGTACAGTGCAGTTTTAAAACTTCTTGCACTTGCCGTACCTTCTTTCTTCCTCTTTAAAATAGAACGGCACCTCTTATTTTAGTAAGGAAAGAGAGATATTCTTTAACTGCTGCCATCCTTGTTAGTCTCCTTCTGATTCACTACAGAGGGACTAGAATCGGCGAAGCATCACTCACTAAATCATACTGATGGCTTACAACAAGTCAGCGGAGGTGTGGAAAAACAATTTACAGAGGGAGGAAGATGATGCAGATAGTTGCTCTTATCTTGAAGATAAAGCTTGGAGAGGCTTCAGAGCTCTTGCAAGTGGGGGAGAGAGGGGGAAAAAAGACAAGATTGAATACCCAATGAACTAGAATGATTGGAAAATTTCTATTCCCCAACCTGGAGTCTAAAAACACCGACTCCCTCAGGAGGGCCGAGAGGGTAAGAGGATGGTGGAGCGGATTAAGAAGACATGGCTTAAAAATCAGGTGGCGAGGCTTGGACTAGCGGGTGGGTTGTACTTGAGTACAACAGATGGTGTTAAGTGTTGAATCTTGAGAAACAGATGAAGCATTAAACTAATTAAGCCTGGCTCATGGGTCAGGAGCACAATGCCAAGAATGAGAGAGAACGCCCTCCCCCTCTCCCCAAGCTAAGAAATCTTTGGGGGAAAATGATTTCAAATCAGTGGGAGCTAGTGAACGCTGTTACAAGATGTCCCAAACTTTGCAGTTAATCAAGTATCATTCAACAATTTGTTATAAATAACACAATTCAAGTATTGATGTATTCATGCAAGCATTACCATCAAAGTGGCATGTTCATATGTTTTCCCTCTACTTCTCTGTCATTTTCTCTTGGGCCCGCACAACTAATAACTATGCATTACTATGGCCCAATTTCCCACGCATCATGAAGCTGTCACAGAATCATTTGTACTTGCAGAATTCTCCATAGCAATGCCATTTATACTAATCAGAACAGAATGCAAGCTTGATCAGGGTTAATTAAGGCAGCAAAGAGCTCTGTGTTGCCAGGTCTACCAATCATATTTGAAGCGAGCCGTCTGTAAGCTTATGCAAAATCAAGCAGCCATGTTGTTCGCACAACTAACGCAACTCGTAATTGCATGCAAATAAGAATGACCTGGGTTCAAGGTGTGAAGCAACACATTCTGATCAACACAAGGCTCTCAATGTTAAACTAAATGCAGTACAACTATGTACTTAAAAGCGTCTTAATGAAATGACCCCTGTTTGTGGAAACTTGTTGAAACCGCCAGAACGACTTTTGCTTCTCAGGACACTCTAAACTTGTATTAAAGTTATATGATTCATGTTTGGAGTCAATCCTGCAATCCCTCCTCTTATCGCCCATGTTTTTATCCCGAGTTCCAAAAACTCTTTTAATCCAATCCTTCAATCCCGAGTCAGATCTGATCTGTTGCTCTCCTCTATTCCCTTACCTCCCTCAGCCATCTGTCACAGTAGGGTCCTTACTGCCAAGCATCTCTTTTAAAAAGCTCAAACTGTCTCACACTCCATATTTTAATGGTTAAATGAACTCTTTTGTGTCCTCAATCAGTTCCAAAACATTTGTATGGGTAATTTCTAAGGGTATGCTAATTAGCATAGATGTCAGTAACGGACATCTCAGCATTTGACTGAATTTATATGATTTGGTGAGTTTGAGCTATCTTCAACTCACATATTTAATTATTCCAAATTGTAAAATAATTTATATTAATTTATAATATACATAAATAAACGGACAGATGCCTGGTGAAACAGAGATAGCCTACATTTAATTCCTATGAAATATAAATAATCGCAGTTCTCTGTTGCTCTGTTTGCCTGTCATACC
>NC_045738.1:5640211-5641881 GCF_008692095.1 Etheostoma spectabile | reverse complement strand
AAAATGAAAACGGCAGTGACATGGCAGCGAAGATATATTCCCATTTTGAGCATTCAATGAAGGATGGATTCATAGCATATACTCCGTTAACTGTAGTATAGAATGATATTGATTCCATTTTCTCATCATAACCTTTTGGTGTTTTTTTCTCATGTGGTGGCTACCACTGAGGGTTAAAGTCAAAAACAGATGATGTTTAGAAGCAATAAGGAAGCAGCCATTTACAGGAGCAACACGTAACTTACAGTTCTGTCTGTGATATATTCATATCAGAATATGCAGCTGCAAGTATAGTTTTTATTTAGAATGTTGTGTGTATTCAGATAGCATTTTATATTTGTCTGGCAGCCCGCAGTGCACTGTGTTCTGGGACAACACATGTGCCATGTTTTTGTCTATGATTATTACAAACCTCTGAAAAGAGCTCCAAATAGCATGCTTCTCCAGGAATAAGTTTGTAGAAATCCTCCTTGACCTTTGCCAGAATGCTTTAAGGTAGGCCTTTAAAAGCTTTGAAATGTTATTGTCCCAGATTTACAAACTAGTGCCTGATTAAATATTCTGTTTAAATTCCCCTGTGTTATCATGAATGGACCCCTACTCCTTATCACCTCGTGCCAGTCCCCTCTATAAATATTTACCCCAGAAAGTTGTGCCTGAAGAAGAATACCAATTCTACGTCAACGGACCTTCATGCCAAAAGGGGAAGATGTGTGTGGCATGCCGTTGAGTATTGGATTAACAGCGAGTAAATTAATACAGCATCTGCTCTTCCTCTCATTCACTTGATATTAATTTGTTTATATTCTCTGTATTTGTGTTTCAATTGCACTCCCATCTGTGCTACTATATGTAATTGTTTGAGGTTTTTGGGCAGTGGCCAGCGGTTTGATAGACAAAGTCTGAACTACACAATTAAAAAGATTTTAAAGTGTTAACCTGTAGACTTGTGATATTTGCATTTCTCTTTAATCAAAAGGTATACAAGACAAAACTACAAACTATTGGTTTCAAATTAATGTAATTTGAATATCATCTCACTAAAGATTCTTTTCTAATGAAAAATACGGACTATAATAACTTGTTTTATTGCTCCTTGAGAAAATTATGTAACATTTTACAGTTTTTGCATTTATCACATTACATTTTAATGCATATGAAGGAATAAACCCAAATACATTTGTTTGCGGTTTCACAGGTCTCTAATTAGGGAAGGATAGCTAAAACATGTAGATACACTTTGAATAAACAGCAGCTTTAACTCAAATACAGTATGTTGTTGCCAAACCTGGTTTCACAACAGTGATTTTACTTACTTGCTGCTCCATAAAAGTTGTTGAGCCAACTGTCAACTACAGCGGAGGGAGATGACTCACAAGTGCACGTGGGTGTGTCTGCTGCCTTAAACCACAGAGAGTAGCTCTTCACACAGTTTGGTCCCTTTCAAGGGCATTTTCTTTGAGAGGACTCTTGAGGGTCGACCAAAATGGTAGCATTGCTATTTGAAGTGAGCATATCATTATCAATCTTTCATAAAAATCTACAGCCTGATTTATTTTGGACTTAAAAGTGCTGCAATACATTTTAAAAAGCACTGTAATTAATCTTCAAATTGACTGCAAATAATATATATATACAGTATACAGCAAGTACAACATTTTGTTTTCCAC
>NC_045738.1:5638825-5640201 GCF_008692095.1 Etheostoma spectabile | reverse complement strand
CCCCAAAATAAAAATATGAATGAATGTCCATCGAACTAGACATTCTTGTACTCCCGCAGAACCATCAGGATAATTGGGATGAGAAGAAAGTTCTATTGCGTGTAGGTTTCACCCTCTAAGGCTATTCAGGCGCTCTTCTTTCCCGCCCTTGCGACCAGCACGGGCCTCAACTATGTCCGCAGATACTGTTTATTACATGATCGGACCAGTTGTTCAGCTCCAAGTTTTTCTTCAGCTAGCAGTATAAAGACTTCTAAATAAAGACTTCCAGTGGTGTTAGCTTCTGTACCGGCTGCCAGACTGGCTACCTCCTGCCGTTGGATCTCCACCCACGCTGTGAGTCCTGCCTAGGCACGCTCGCGCCGGCTTGGCACTCACCCCCCAACGGAAGACTCCGGTCTCTCACTATGCCTTGTTTACTCGGGTTCAAGGCGACACAGAAGCAGGTTTTTCTTTAGTCTCTCCCTTGGAGCAGAGCCTGGCTTCCATCTTGCATCCGAAGGCCACCTTCATCTTCGAAGCCCACGCCTCCGTCCCCCTGGGATCAGGTCTGCCCTCAGGTCTCTGACAGCCCAGGGCCTCACAGGGCAAAACAATTTAGCATTGCTAACCTCCGCTGCCTCCACCATGGCCACCAATCCAGGGGCACTTCCCCCAGAGCTAGCCACAGAGATTGGCAAAGCTATGATCCATCCACATCCTCATGGCTGGGGCCCAGCTCAACATCTGGCTCCACATGTCGCAGCTACCCACAAAGGCCTGACGCAAGCTCCTGTACAGCTCCGATTTAGCTCCACAGCGGCAGCCGGCTCCAAATGACCGGAAGGCTTCGCAGGGCCGGAAGACCATGAGAGCAGCCCCCACTTGGTCCAACCCACCCCCCGAGCCACCCAGCAAGCAGCAGTGATAGTGGCAATGACGGGTTGCAGGGAACGTCTGTCCCACCACGGTTGAGAGCTGGAACCACAATGACCCTTTTAAGGGCCCCTTCCATCCATCTAAAGAGCAGTTTCCCCTCAACCAAGCCGCCTTTGTTCCCACTGAACATTGCGGTGCAAGCATGACAATAATATAATACGATGACAATAACGTGTTAACTTGCCCAGCCCTAGTTTTTTTTTTCAAAGGGGGTCAGATGACAGAAACCCACTGTAAGCTTTCTCACACCCCAATGGGACTTGGGTTTCTCCTGGTGCTCCCAGCCCTGGGGAAACCTCCTTTTGAGCCTCTGGCACAAGCCTCTCTCAGGTTGCTGTCACTAAAAACGGCATTTAGTTTTAGTTTAGTTTAATAGTTTATTTAACCAAAAGAAAAAACATTAAAATAAAAGATTTATATACATGCATTCCTGCATACATATATAATTAAAATAACAG
>NC_045738.1:5638696-5638815 GCF_008692095.1 Etheostoma spectabile | reverse complement strand
TTAGCACAGTCTTCCAAAATTGAAAGTCATTCAAACAAAACAATTTTTTTTTCCATGTTCAAAAGGAGTAGGAAGAAGTTGATAAACAATATATCGGGTCCGACCCCCTTTCTCTACTT
>NC_045738.1:5638435-5638686 GCF_008692095.1 Etheostoma spectabile | reverse complement strand
GTAAATTGTATGCTTCAGTTATTTACGCGTTATTATTTACACATCATAGACACAGATGCATACATACCCACAACCTTTTTTTTTTCTTCCATTTCTTCTACTTTCTATACCATCTATTTATAGCAGATTAAATAACATCCACACGAGACTTAGCATATAGACATGTTAGTATGTAGATATATTCGCATATAGATATACCAGTTTATAGACATATCGATATATAAACATATTAGTATATAGACATACCAGCA
>NC_045738.1:5637143-5638425 GCF_008692095.1 Etheostoma spectabile | reverse complement strand
AAGAAACCATACAGTCTTTCTACAATACTATCACTTTAAATCCTTTTCGAATCCCTTTTACATATTAATTTTAAATAATCTCTTGAAAATGCTCATTGTTATAGATGATTTCATCTCTTCACTGCAGCTGTTCGATAAAGTAACTCCTTTAGTTGAGATGCAGTGATATTTAGCATTTGTTTTTATAGGTTTCGTTTTATATACAAATGTTCCTCTTAAATGATGTTTGCTCTCTCTTATTTGGAACATCCCTTGGACACTGTTCGACAGCTGATAATTATTTATTTTGTACATAATTTGTGCAGTTTTAAAGTCAACAATATCTCTGAATTTTATTGCTTTTAATTTAATAAACAGTGGATTAGTTGGTTCTCTATAAGTGGTTTTATTTACAATTCTTAAGGCTCTCTTTTGAAGAATGAATATAGGTTCAGTGTTGGTTTTGTAACTGTTTCCTCATACCTCCAAACAGTAAGTAATGTATGGAAGTAAGTATTTCACCTTGCCCTGACGTCTACCATGAGAATGAGTGATTTATGCGTCAGTTTCACCATCCTGCCTCTCCATTAGAGGAGACGGGAGCGCAACCACCTTACAGCCAAACCCTTCATTCACACCGAAAGTTCTAACAAGTTCTTTTTGGTCAAGGATGTTTTCCCTCAGGTTTTTTTTTCCCCGCCTTGATGCAGAGGAAGCTTTTCACCGTTTGTGTCCAGTGAGCATGTTATCACAGTGTGTTTTACGCATGGCGGACATCAGGCAAACATCTGTAGGGGACACTTCCAAGGAGCGGCCCTTTCAAAACAGCGTCTGTCTCACTGGCTGTGTGAGGCTATCACGCAGGCTTACAACGTAGAGAGGTCGGATGCCCCCAGGGCGTTAGAGCGCATTCTACAAGGGCTCTGTTAGCGTCTGCGGCCCTTTTCAGGGGCATGACGGTAGCCATCATCTGCGCAAAAGCTTCCTGGGCATCCTCATGCCCATCAATCCGGTTCTATCTGCATGATATGTCCGAGCCCTCCATGACCCACTCGGTCCTATCCACACTCAATGACAAATGAAGCCGTTACATGTGTGTTTGGTCTGCTGTCCTCATCCCTCTTGCATTGGGTGGCTGAGAGGAACATGGGTGTCCCATAGATGTTAAATCATGATACAAGTCTTACTAATCATGCACTCCCGCAATCATGACTTTTATCAAAATAAGATATTATCTGATACAATCATCTGTCAGTGCACTGGGGAAGAAATTAGTCTATGTTCTGTTTGGACTGGGCCAAGA
>NC_045738.1:5626327-5637133 GCF_008692095.1 Etheostoma spectabile | reverse complement strand
CCTCTACAGGAAGGGCCAAAGCCGTCTCTATTTTCGGAGGAGGCTGAGGTCCTTCAACATCTGCAGGGAGATGCTGAAGATGTTTTATGAGTCTGTGGTGGCCAGTGCTATCCTCTTTGCTGTTGCTGATGGGGCAGCAGTCTGAGGGTAGCGGACGCCAACAGACTCAACAAACTGATTCGCAAGGCCAGTGACGTCGTGGGGGTGGATCTGGACTCTCGTTGGTGGTGTCAGAGAGGAGGACGCTGTCAAACTACAGCCATCTTGGATAATGTCTCGCACCACTCCATGGCTGCTGCTCAATCACAGGAGCACTTTCAGTGATAGACTCATTCTCCCAAAAGCACCACAGAGGCCACAGGAAGTCATTCTGCCTGTGGCCATCAAACTTTATAACTCCTCCTCTAAGTTTCTGGCACACAGACACTCAGAGAGGTTGAAACTGGACAATATCATCTGTTTTGTGCAATAACACTGGCTTGTAATGTGGCAATACTCAACTGCTACTATTATATTATTATTATTATATTATTACTTTTCACCATTGAACACCTTAATTATGTGTATTTATGTAAATACTGGTATCATAATATCCTTAACTGTAAATATCCACACTCCTATATGTCTTTATTCTTTTATTTATTTCTTATATTTCAAATATCTGAGCAACGAACACAGAGTTTCCCTTCGGGGATCAATAAAGTATTTCTGATTCTGATTCTGATTCTGTTTGTGGACCCTGTGTTGCATGTGGCATTGACTACATCAGCTTTGCTCTAACCCAATAGCCTTAGAAGGCTAAGCCTAAATGAAATAGAACGATAGTTATGTATTGTAACTCCAGATTCTATGAGTATAGACAAAGCCCTCTAAGATTTGGGCAACCTACTCCAATAACATTAGCTGAAGATAATGTTGATGTTGGGAGCTAAACGAGTCCCCTCATGTAATATACAGCATCTGCGGACGTGGTTGAGGCCCGTGCTTGTCGCAAGGGCGGGAATGAAAATCTTCACGACTGCACAAGGGATAAACCCAATAGCCATAGCCTTAGAGGGCTGCGCCTAGTTTCATAGAATCTGGAAATACAATATTTAACTATCGTTCTTTACCTCCCTCCAGCATCTCTAAAACTCTCTCTAACCAAGTACTGCTCCTTCTCATTGGAGAGGCTAGAAAAGAACTTCAATCAGAAACAGTGTGACAGTCCCAGAGTTTTTATCAACCCTGCCCCTCCTCTTTGTGATTTAGTTACTGTGCCGGCGCTGTCAGCCCGAGCGCCATCTATCAGCCTGTGTCGATTCAAAGACCCGGGATCTCCACGCCACAGCGATTGCCTCCACCTATTCCTTGTTTTCCCTCAGACACTTCTATTTAGATTTTGTCAAGATACACTCATCACATTATATGTATTGTTTCAGATTGATGGGCACTGGGGTGTCTTTTTTATAGAGATCTTCACAGTCCTTTTGTTAAAACCCCCAACTCACATCCTCAACAGTTAAGAAAAAGGATGTGTTCCACGCACACAGGGATTATTGTGGTCCAGTTATTCTTTTGAATGAAGAAGCCAATATGGATCTGTGTACTGCCACCTGTGGCTCCCCCTCACTGACTGTTTATTTCAGGGAAATTTACACATTAAACTCTCTGATAGTAATTTCTATGGGCTGATTTATGTGCCAACCAAAATTTAATAATTTCTATTTAAATTTGAATTGCTTAACTTAAATAGTTGCACAGACACGTGCATAGGATTGTGGGTGATTTGGGAGCGCGTAAGATAAACATTGATCTGCGGTCGATTGCTTATCCTTCATTACTTTTGGGACTTGAATCACAAAACCATCCCTGACCGCCACCCTCTTCCACGCATCCAGGACCTGTTAACCTTGGGGGGGGTACCCGTGGTTCTCCATACTCGACCAAGACAGTGCTTACCAGAGTTTTATCGATGAGAGTTCTAGACACCCGACTGCCTTTAGCACGCCTTGGGGGCTGTATGAGTGGATCCGACTACCATTTCTTCCAACTTTCCAGAGGTGCATGGAGGGAGTCCTTGATGATCTGAGGGATGAGTGCTGCTCTCCATACTTAGATGACAAGCTCTGTATCTCCAAGACCTTTAATGAACATGTTGAAGACCTGAGGCAAGTGCTTTGCCACCTCATGGTGTCAAACATGGTGTCAAGCCACGCACAAAAGAATGTGAGTTATTTAGGTCGCTTAGTGACCAGTGAAGGTGTCCAGATTGACCCAAAAGAGTCAAGAGTGGGAGAGGTCAGATCTCTTCTAGGGTTTCTAGGCTACTATAGAACTTTCATTCAGGATGTTTCTAGGATAGCTAAGCCAATATTTCAATTAAAAGAGAGTCAGAGAGAATCTAGCCAGAGATCCCGGTAGACCAGACTAAGCCAAAGGGTAAAAATAGTGGACAGATTCCATCAAAAACACCTGTCCAGTGGACACTACAACACAGTGCTATGGTGTCGTGCCTTGTTGACATGCTAACCAGTCCTGGCCTTCCCAGACTTTTACCTTTTGTCCTTCACACTGACGCAAATAAAGGTCTGGGGGCAGTGCTCTATCAACAACAGGGAAACAAACTCAGTGCCATTGCTTATGGATCCAGGACACTCATGCCAGCAGAAAGAAACTACCATCTACATTCTGGCAAGCTTGAGTTTCTTGCATTGAAGTGTGCAATCTGTGATAAATTTAGAGATCATCTCTATTATGCACCCACTTTCACAGGAACACTGGTAATAACTCCCGTACCAATATTTTGAGCACAGCCAAGTTAAATGCAGTTGGACATTGTTGGGTGGGCGGGTTAGCCAATTTCCATTTCACTTTTCACATCAGATATTGTCCAGGCATGTCAAATGCAGACACTGACACCCTGTCACACTAACCAGTTCTTCACGACCACCTAAAAGAGTATACAGAGACAATACCTCCAGATGTAGTCTCTGCCTTCTAGCAGGGGGACAAAGCCATAAGAGACAGTGACATGCCATGGGTGGCTGCATTGCTTCTACAATCTGATGTAGATGACACATGTGATGAAGGCATTCAGGTTATCTCACCTGAAAGTGAGCTGCACAAAAGATAGATGCTTCCATCTGTGAGGTGATTAACTTAAAAAAAGAAGCTGGAATCCTAATGATAAAGACAAGAGACAAATGACACAAGAGACACGCAGATTAGTGCATGAATGGAACAGACTCATACTTGACAAGGAAATATTGCACAGAGAGAACAACAGAAACAGTTGGTCTCCCCAAATAAGCTGAAGTCTACTGTGCGCCGACAACTGCATGATAATATGGGACATATTGGCGCAGACAAAGCGCCAAAGACATCCACTTGACGAGAGAAAGGTTTTTTGGCTGTTTATGCAATATGAAATTAAGGACTATGTAATTCGCCAGTGTCAGTGTGTTAAACAGAAAGAGCACTTATGGGTTCAATAACAGCCAGTACCCCATTTGAGCTTGTCTCTGTTGACTATCTGCACCTTGTACAAAGTAAAGGTGGCTACAAGTACATATTAGTTCTGATAGACCACTTTACTCGCTATGCTCAAGCTTACCCGACCGAAAACAAGTCAGGCAGAACAGAAGCTGAGAAAATCTATGATTTCATCCTATGCTTCGGGTACCATGAAAAGCTACATCATGATCAGGGCCGGGAGTTTGAGTACAGCCTTTTCAAGAGACTCCAGCAGCTGGCAGGAATCGCTCACTATCAAACCACCCCCTACTACCCCCAGGGGAATCCCGTTGAGCATCTTAACCAGACACTTTTTCTGTCAAATGTTCTTCAGTTCATTTAAATAATAGAGGGCTTTTCCAACTGCTTGGATGAGTTCTACGATTCTTCTCAGCTGATTACCACAGACAGGTGGGATAGCGTTTAGCTCCTTGACAATCTTGATGGCGATAGTGGCTTGATTCCCGTAGCGGTTCTCCAAGACTCTGAACATCTCGTCTGCTGAGGTGTAAGTAGACAGGTGTAGATCTTTGGCCACTCTTTCGTCAAGGCTATCAAGTAGCTGGAATTTCTTTACTTCAATGGACCCGGTTGGTTCGCCTTGCTTCTGTAGAGCCTCCCTTTCTTTCCTCCATCTGTATTACTCACGTTGGTTGCGGGTAAACTTTGGTAAAGCTGAGGCTTTGAGCTTTATGGCTATGACAGGGGCTGCGCTGTGGGCTGTGACAGGTACTCTGTTGGTGTCTTCTTTCATTCTTGCTGCCCTGATCAGGCCAGCCTTCCGACACCGGATTGAAAAGGAGGGTTTGGAGCTCCGTTAGGCGACAATTGAAGTCTTGCTTCTTAGCTAGTGGAGCCCAACAGGTCCAGGTCTGGTGCGCTTCTTTAGCTTTGTGCACCAGCCTCTCTACATGGTGGAGCATAAAGTCATATGCCTCCAGCGGTGTGTCAGGCTGAGTGGAAGAGATGTTCTCACACTCTGCCTCTGCAGCTTTTAGAGCGAGTGTCAGTTCCCTCTCAACAAATGAGGCCCATGGTGTCTCTGTAGGTGCTTTACTTCTTTAAACTTCTGCTCACATTCTTTCTCCGTCTTCTCAAGGTTGGCTCTCTGCTGGTTGCTTAACCCAGGTGCGCCCTCTGCATCAGTCTCCTTGCACTGCGCACTGTAAGCAGCCTCAATCTCCTCATTTACATCCATCACTTTGGAGCCCTCTGCTGTGAAGTTGTCTTGTAGTTCCTTTACAGATATCTCCATGTGGGTCCTCATATTGTTGGTAAGTCGGGAAAAGTCTCTGTACTGTTGTTCGCTCCGTTTTCAGCGCTTCAAGTGACTGGGACTCGGCCATGTTGTTTTCTTGGTTGTTGTTGGACGGACAGGTTGACGGCAGGTATTTGGTTTCCTTCAGGCCCCCAGGTGGAGTTTTCCCCCGCTTTGTAGTGGGCTTTTGTGAAGTATTCACTGGTCAAGGCCGGTTTCCCACTGTCCAGGCCAGTTTTTCACTGTCAAGAGTTCTTCTAATCTGTGAGGTGTCCACACTTGAAAAGGACCTGACTTCAGATTTCACTCAGAAAGATTTATTTTGACCAGTTGAACAGGTACCAGTGTAACAAAAGTGAAGGTCAAAGGTCAACAGGTGAAAAACCGATAGCCCGTCACGATCAAAAGTCCTACTTCCTCACAGTAAATGCTTTTATGCTTCTGCTGTCCTCTCCGTCCCTCGCCCACCAGTCAAATGACTGATGCGCGTATTTGTAACCCATTGATTGAACTGGGTGCGAGCTTCTGATTTCCCAATTCAGTTCACCTGGTCGAGCAGGCGCCAGCGTGCGCACAGAGACGTGCGGGCTGCCATGCAGAGCGCGTGCAGGGGCCATCTGTGGTCATGTGCAGGGCGGCGTGCAGGGAAGATGGCATGCAGGAGAAGGAAATGAGATGGGCACACGGAAACAGCCACACCTCCGCCGGGTTAGCGCAACATGCTTTGCACTTTGCAAGAGGAGAAAAAGGCTGAGTGTAAGGATCACCTGTCCCACATAGTTCACGCGGACTGTACAAGACATGAAGGAACAGGATATGCACTGTTCTTTCTTCTGTATGGAATAGCCCCACGCTTGCCTGTTGATTTACTCTTTGACCGGAAACCAGAACAAGAACCACAGTCCAGACAAGTGACTGCACAGAAATGGAATTCTCGCATGCAGGAGGCATACAATATTGTTACTATTTGTACCATTCTAACTAACCTTTACACAGACTTATTGACACTATTATGCTTCCAAGTCAGTAGATGGCGCTAGGGCGCTGCTGTGGATCCACTAGGGAGACCGTACGTCTTAGCTTTGCTCATGCGCAGCTCAGAAATTAACGACCTTTGCCTTGAGCAACACACAATGTCTGTGCTCCCTATTGATTTTCTTAAGCTACACAGTGTTTACTAGTCTTTGTAGCCATTGCTGCTGTGTAGCCATTCCCCCTAGGTCTGGTGCCGGTAACATAAGGCTTTGTAATTGCTTCAAAATTACCCTGGATTGCAATATGAATATGGTGAATGTAGGTGGCTGCAGTTAAATAAGAGGCAATTACATCAAAATGACTTACCCCCTGCTATCCTGCATTAGGGAGGCTATCAAATGTAGTGTCCATTGACTGTACACAATGGCAAAATTATATAAACATGTAATCTGTGTATAGATAGATTGGACTATTACTTTTTCATTATTTGTACTCACTTTCTAAAAGAATAATCCAGGTCTAATGCACAGCTCAGCTGAAACCTTAAAGCTGCAATAATTGATTTACCACCGTAGGGCTGCGAACAAGATGTAAACAAACCACTGACATATTTTGGTGATATGGTGAAAGCAAATAGTTGACTTTACAACTCTATCAGGCGTGGTATTACATTACCAACTATTTCAAGTCACGTTTCTGGCTATTGGCTAAGTCCAATATTCACTCTCCTCAATCTCTGATTTGTTCTCCTGTGGGAAATATCTGTCTCTTTATCTGCTTAATGCTCCACTATGTTTTACATGTAGTCTTTAGCTTTGTCTCTGTGCTGGACAGGTAGCATACAAAGGGTTTATCAGAGATGCAATGTGTTTATTTCCCTAAAAAAACAGAAAAAGATCCAGGGGTTAAAGAACACCATTTTGAAAGAATATGCTTACATTTTCTGTCAGAGGCTTATGCTGCCACAATGGAGCCAGATCCATTGATAGGCACATTGGGCAGCACATTGAATAAGGCCAATAAATGCCAGACATAGGTGGTTTCATTGTGCATGGTTTTAGCGGAAAAGGGCTATACTGCAGAAGTGGAAAAAGAAGTCTGTGACCGCCTTTGAGGTGTGGCTCAGAGAACCGAGCAATGTCTTACACTTGGAAGAGTTAAAGTATTATTTAATCAAAAAAAACAAGTTTAGCATCCAATTAAGACATATATGGACAATATTGGCAAGTGAATATTTACCAAGTGTTCTTATTAGGTGCAAACCTCTTTTGTTTTTATCTTTACTGACACCTTCTTTCAACTCTTGATAATCTTTTTGGATAGCCGACAAACAACAAACTGTTAAGGCTATTGAATGTGTGACCCTGTTATGAAAACTAAAATAAGTATTTTTAAAAACTGTTGATGTGTTTACACTCTGAGTCCTTCATCAGACCATAGAGAAATCTCTTTTTAAAGAAGTTTTTTTTGTTCAATTGCCTCTGGCTGCAGTTAGCCTAGGGCATTTAAAAAAAAATCTGTTAGGTGATGAGTTTCACCTGTTATCATCATTACTGTTTATATCATTATTGCAGCCACTATAGACACAATTACCCATACTTTTTTATTCTGCTGTGACAGCTTTTTCTCCACATTTGGTGAACAACGTCTCACACAAAATCAGCCTGCCACCGGATGCTCAACTGTTGCTGAATAAGCCGTTTTTAACTGTAGAAAAAGGATCAGAGAGGGTTGCCAGTTTCAAACGGCTCTCAGGTCTTTTGCTCTTTGAAAAAGAGCAAGTCTATTCAGCAAAGTTGAGCCAATAAACCATATAGCACCATTTCTTTTTATCATCACTGTACCTCCCGAAAATTCAATTTAACAATTTCTGTTCTAATCCTCAATGCGGCTGTAATCCCTGAAAAAGTCACACAACAGCCTATCCAATTGCATAGTCCAAGAATTACACCCAGTTACAAGGAAATAGATAACTCTTTATCTCTACTAAGCATTGTTCTATCTTGCTAAGGACTTTCATCATTCACTTGGAGAAAGAAGTTATTTTAACCGCTCCATCAAAAAATAACTCCGTAACGTTGACTTCCAATATTGAATATTGTAAAGATATTAAAACTGGTGATTGTAAGGAGACTAAACATGGCTTCTCTTTTTCTATAGCAACAAGCATGAAAAGCTTCTTCAAACACTTCTGTCTGAAAATCGAAACCAGCGCTGCAGGTGCATGGGTAATTGAACAGTGTGTATCAAGGAACAGAGATGAGCAGAGGAAGCATACAGATAGGTCTCAACAAAAGGATCCCGAGCCATCTGGAGTCTTTTGAGAAAACTCATACTGTGGAGGAGGAGGGGACTCTTCACCAGGTGATGGATTTTCAGAATTGGAACATAAAGACTCTTCTGTGAGGCACAATGTGAATAAAGGAAAAGATACACTGGGTAAGAGGATCAGGGGCTTGACATTTTGACAAGCACATAACCATTAATACTTTAGTTTTTCAATATTTAAATCAGCCACACAGATTATGCAAATCCTCTGTCCCAATTCCATACTACATACTGACTGTCTACAGTATGTGCAATGTAATCAGTATACTGATAGTTAGGACAGAATAAATGCATGTACTTAACTGTTTCATACTAACTAGAAATAATACAATATTTGTGTCTTGTCAATCAAGGTGTGACTTTAGAATGTTACTTTCAAAAAGTCCTAAAGTGGAAAAGCTATTTTTTAGTTTCACATTTTGGAAATGCGCTTATTCACTTCCTTGCCTTGTTAGATGAGAAGATTGACATCTATCTCTGTAGGGTAATTTGACGCTACGGACAGCAGGGGGTTAGCTTAGCTTAGCTTAGCACTACAAATGAAACAGCTAGCCAGTCTATCTCCAAGGGTAACAAAATTTGTCTACCAGCGCCAGCGGGTTGAGTGTAAAAAACCAAACCAATGTACACAAAGGACAGTTATGTTTTTACAGGGGGTTTATGTGCCTGATTTTTTAGCTCTAAACTGTTGCCAGGCAACCAGCACAGACTCCAGAATTTTTAACACTACGGTTTTGCACATGCAGACACAAACGAGGTATAATGTGTTAATTAGTGAGTTTTAGGGTTGCTGGGAGGCAGATTTTGTTCCCTGTGGACAGAGACAGACTAGCAGTTTCCAATTTTTATGCTAAGCTAGCTTGTTGCATATGTACCATACAGACAGAGTTTCCTACAATGTAAAAATATTCCTTTTTTCCCCCAGTTATGAGCAGCATCAGTTCCTTCCTTTGTGCATTGCATTGTGGGACACACTCAAAACTCAAGCGAGTACCATTGCTGTCCTCTGTGAACATAGTATTGATCTGTACACTATAGCTTTCAAAAGACATTTCAAAGATAGGTTTTGGTTATTATTGTGAAGAAATAGTGCTGCAGAAGAATGGAGTACTGGCTGTCATGTATCCACTTGATTGAGCAAAAGGTTACCCACAAAACAAGTCTATCTACCCCTCTAAGCTGCACTACCACAAGTCTGCTGGGAGTAAAAGCTTCTTAAAGTTTCCCACTTTGTGGTTATCTAATGTGTTGGGAGTCTGTAACCCTGCTGTATACAGAGAGGTTAAGGGGCAGAAGAAGGGAATTCATTATCCTTGAGCACAGACTTTGGCAAGAGAGAGAGGGGGGGGGGGGGGGGGGGGGGGGGGGGGGGGGGAGCTAGACCTTCAGCTAGGGCACACGTGCATCTTCCTCACCTCCGCCAGTCGCCAGTATCTCCACAACCAGCTCATGATGAATAGGCCCGATCAACGGCGAGCTGATTGGTGAAACAAGTAGCATCGTAGCTACAGCAAAGATGAAGAGGAGGTAAGAGGTGTCTCTGTTGGAGCAGGCTGAATCTATTACGTTTGTAGAACTACAGTATATATCAATGCCAGCAAGGACAATGCAATGTTTGTGAGATTATAAAGATGGGTGCTGATTTAACTTTGTAAATAGCATTAATTAACAGACAATACAATAAGCCAGTGCCTCATTAATTGTTTTTACAAAACCAGTAACTTAAGAAGGATCATTAGGATCACATTCTAACCATTGATATGCTGGAGCATCCCAATTTACATGTCTGATTCATCTACTCTGTTATCTACATTTCATGCATCTGTTTCTTTTAGCCTTTATCTGTCTATTGCAGTGTGTTCCTCTGCTTAATAACACACAGTATAATGAACAGAGAAACACTGCTGTGTGACAGCCAGAATAAACCAAACACTGTTAAGTAGGCCTACCCATTTTAGTTGCTAGATGCGATTCTGGAAAACAATGGCTATCAACACAATGCAGAAAGCAAAAAAATTAAAGAGAGTCAAGTGACAAGTATTAAATAGCCTATAACATGCAAAGTGTTTCTAATTTTAACCCAATATAGACATCCAAAAACTACAAAAAGTCAGGTATTATTTTCTTAGAAACACAAACTGTAAAGAAGAAGAAAATTAAAAATTGTGAAGCTGCAATGGAATGTTTGAAAAATCCAAAACCACTCATGTCGGGTCTGTTAAATGTACAACCAGAGCTAGAAAACTGTTAGCTTAGCACATAGACTGGAAACAGGGGGAAACAGCTAGCTTGGCTCTATCCAAAGTTTTTTTCTTTTTTTTTTTCTTTTTTTTTTAATTGGCCTATGAGCACCTTGTGCTATAAGCTTTTGGACTGTTTAATCTGTGCAAAAATCAAAGTGTAAAAGTTGCGGGTTATGTGCTGCATTATTTCTTGGCTCCGTATCAAGCCAAATTTTTCTGTCCGAGCCCGGCCTGCGTCCGACAGGCATTAAGATATTTATGTTCGAGCCCGATCCGAGCCCAACACAGTTAAAATCTATTTTTTTTCTCGTACTAACGACACATGTAGGCTACGTTTTTGTGTGGGAAGCCCGCTTTCATTAGGCAACTGTAGGAAGGCATTCGGAAATGTCAACAGAGGAGCACATCAGCGCACATGGGTCAACAAGCGCACGTATTAAGCTTAATAAGCGGTTTCATTTAAAATGTACACTGTGTTAACCTTTCCTGCTTGCTTCGTTTCCGACC
>NC_045738.1:5620142-5626317 GCF_008692095.1 Etheostoma spectabile | reverse complement strand
TGGTCAGAAAACCAGGGGAGACTCGATACCTCCAGGGCTGATGTTTTACAATAAATAATGTTTCTGGTGAGCAAATGAATGAACTCGGCTTTCAGTCTGGGGTGGATTTCAGATACCGCACACACTTAAACTAATTCTACCAACTCTGCTCCGGTCACAACTACAACACTTCTTCTTCCTCTTTCTCTCTTCTGCCCACTTTCCACACACACTGAGCTCTCTTAGAGGAGCTGCAGCACCATTTTACAACAAACGCCTTATTGTGCTGATGTGACAGAGCCCAAACCGAACCCGGTCCGTTGGGTACCGTTAGGATCCGCCGGGCTTGGTTCGGGTATCCCTGCCTTAGCAGACAGTGACTTCTTGCCCACCATAAACAATGCAGGTGTTATTTTTACACTTTGGTTTTTGTACGAATTAAACAAATCATGTGTTGATTTATGAGCTTTAGAGATGCTGGTGGGTGTATTTTGTTTACTAAAGAACCAGTCAAGCTGTTCACCTCTGTTTCCAGTCTTTATGCTGTGCTAAGCTAAGCCAACCATCTCTGTCTCCAGCTTCATGTATAATGGACAGGTGTGAGAGTGGTATCGACCACAAATCAAACTCTTCTCCAAATCTATCTCTTTAAGTAAAGTCACAAGAACAGTAACAGATTTTTCAAAAACCCTCCACGAAGTTAGGTGAATCAGGTGACAGACAGCATCAACCTGTTATCTGGCTTTTGTTTAGTGAACCAAATAAACATTTTAGACCTAAAAAACTAACAAACATTTCAGCCTTTTCAAAACACTTCTCATACTTCAAATAGACTATTGTTGAAATGAGAATTAAATCTACTGTTTCACATAGAAAATTAGGTTTTAGGGGAAGAAATATGTCAGTCCTTTTGTTTATACTTTCACGTGCACCGACTCTAAGATAATTAGTTATAAGGGCATTACAGGGACTGGAAGACAGGTATTACATTTTCCATTTTGATTAATTTCTAATTTACAGTCAGATACAGCTTTGTTCAGTTTCTCATATGATTACATTCCTCATAACGGTGATTGTCCCAAAGCTTTTCTAGACGTAATAACAAAAGCCGGAGACCAAATGAAAATGCTACAATAACAAAGGATGTGGAAACAAAATACCTGGCAGCACAGAAGAGGTTCATCAAAACACACAAAAAATGATAAATGGAAACAGAAGTTGGCTGTCTGTCACCTGGCAAAAAAGGGGAGGTGATGTAATAACTCTGAACAAAGCTGTTCCCTCTAGCAAGTCAACCCTTTAATTACAAAACACGATAGGGACCAAGGCCACCCAATATTACCACAGCAACCTTGATATAAATCGTAAAAGGCAAATGAAGCGTTTCAAAAATAAAGTGGGGAGGAGCAATAGCTTTGCAGCACAACTTGCAGAGAGAGTAACCAAGACAGAGGGAGAGGAGCGAAGCTGAGAGGAGAGCAACGGTGAGCTGCTCAAGAAACAGGCATATGAAAATTGATGGAGTCTGGGGAAGAAATTGATAGTTAGAGGACAAGAAGCAGGCTGTAAGGCAATTATCACTATCTCTGCCATTTGATTTAGGATCGTCTGAGTGTGTAATACCACAAATTAATCACATCCAGGATATAGGGCCATCAGGACCCCATTTCTGCCTTAAATTTCAATGATTCTTCTCAATCACTGGAAAATGCACATTAGAGATATTGTAATTAGTGCAGCATATGAATTTTCACTAACTCAGGGTGTGTGTGTGAGTGAGAGAGAAAGAGAGAGAGGCAGAAGGCAAAGCTTGATGATACAGTTACCTTATATGAATGTACAGTGTACAGCTTAAATCATCATAAGCAAAGCTTCTGGCAAATGCCAACAACGGCACCATGCTCTGTAAACCCACACACATACTTCCATAAGGTTAGATTAATGTAGGGACAAAAAATAAATAAATACATGTAAATAAAAAGTTTTAACAGCCAAGCCACCCCATCCACAAATACATAACAATGGTGGCAGTGTGAGCAGGATGCCGCACCAGCTAGTGTTCCCAGAGGACCATCTGCATGAATAACATTAGATTTAATCATGTAATATTATTCTTAGTCTATTAAGCAAATGTTTACAATAATTAACTTTTGTTCGTTTTCAATGAAGGTCATTTCAACAAAGAAAATGGCATGTTTAGTGATTCAGGCTGCAGAAGGCTTGTAATAAATATTGTGACAGCAGGGCACTGTCAATGAAATGCATTTATAAAGAACTGTCTTCATTGACCTGCAAGTTCAATTAAAATGTTGTGATACATCCGTTATAGTATATATATATATATATATATATATATATATATATATATATATATATATACACTGTATATATTTTTGGGTTGCAGATCATTTGTGCCCCCTATGGAATGCTAATTCATGTAAACATCGTTTTGTGGGATTAAAATAAATCTTGTAGGTTATTGAGCTTGTCCAGAAGAACTCCAAATGATGCTAGTTTTTTTTTTTTTGTATTCTTTCTAAATACAATTTTGGGCTCTCTGCTCAAGAAGAAAAGGTGTGCTTATCTCTATTTGACTTATGTTCAACCGCACAGAGAAGAGAAGCAGCCTGGTTTGCATTTTAGCCACCGTTACCCAAGAGAGTGAGCCCAACACAAGAATACATTTGTCAATGTGCAGCAGTAAACAGACCAACGGGGTCAAGTTTGAAACATAAAAGCCATCTAATTTAAATATTAACATTTGTTTAACCACTGTAATTCAATGAATAATGCATGTTCATTACTGCTACTGCTGAACTTACTAGACATCTAAAGCCATTTCCATACAGATTTACAGGATGTTATAAACCGTTTGCTTTTGCTCAACAATCAGAAGGATGCCTTTACCAAAAATGTCTCTATAATATCTGTATGTGACTAACTGCTTCTTAGTTATTAAGGCTCTTGTAATTAACAGCAGTTAGTCAAAACCCTTCAGACAAAACAAATATACTGGAAAACTTTCACCTTTTATGGAATACTTGTTGTCTAAATACCACACACACACACACCTTTGTGGTCAAACTGCAAAGTGTCCTCCAGCAGAACAAGGCTGCCCTCTGTTGGTGTAAAAAAAATAAAATTATATATTTTATTCTATTTATGTGTGTGTGTGTGTGTGTGTGTGACATGTCTGAAAAACAGATTTCAGAGAAGACCTGCCTTTCCCGTCTATTATTTACATTTGCCACCTCATAACCTGTAATCCAGGGCCATTACTTTGCCAGCTGGATATTAGAAAAAAAACTTAACTGTACATTTTGGCGACCATATAACATTACTGGTGAGGGTACAGGTTAAAAATTATATATTATATATATATATATATATATATATATATATATATATATATATATATATATATATATATATATATATATAATATATGCATTCAACAGTGACTGCAAAGTGAAAAGACAGGCCAACGAGATCTACATTCTCCAGTCAAGACATAAACCAATCTCGTATCTTTACATGCATCTTTTGTGTGTTGGGAAGTAAAACTTAAAATGCAAGATTTACAATGATATACGCTTAAAATGAGCCTTCACACCCCCACCCCCACCCCCCAACTGATGATGCAGTCAACTGCATTACATCCTGTAACACCTCAACTCTCCAGGGGCTTTTGCAAGGATCCTGTTTGCTGACTTCAGCTCGGCGTTCAACACCATCATCCCGGACATCCTCGGCACCAAACTCTCCTAGCTCACTGTGCCAGCCTCCGCCTGTCAGTGGATCACAAACTTCCTGACTGACAGGAGGCAGCAGGTAAAGCTGAGGAACATCACATCCACCACCGGGACTATTAGCACTGGCGCCCCCCCAGGGGTGTGTCCTCTCCCCACTGTTCTTCTCCCTCTACACCAATGACTGCACCTCAGGAGGCCCATCAGACTCCTGAAGTTTACAAAACGACACAACGGGCATCATCCACATCCAGGACGGTGATGAGTCGGCCTACAGACGGGAGGTTGATCAGCTGTCTCTCTGGTGCGATCAGAACAACCTTGGGCTTAACGCGCTCAAAACTGTTAAGATGATCGTGGCATCCTTTGCACTTTTCTCCATAATTAAAATTAGTCAAAAATAATTTACTCCTGCACACTTTGCACTATTGCCTCAACCTGTCTTTATTGTTTCTGTTTGTAATATATATATATATATATATATATATATATATATTGTTTGCTTTTGTTGTTTATTTTGTATGAGTAAGCACATTGTGAGTAATGTATAATCCAAAACAAAAATCCTCCTATGTGTCCTCATGCCTGGTAACTAAAGCTTCTGATGCAGTCTCACCAAGACTTTAAATGTCAACTAATTTGGTAATGCTGCATGGACCTGAGTGGACAAATGTGAAATACAATCACAGTGGAGCTCCATTGAGTTGAAATATTTAGACATTTATGTGTTGTGACCTATGGAAGCAAAGAAAGGCCATAATTCATCCTCTCTCACTCTCCATATCATAATGGCTTTATTTGCTTCCACATAGTCCCTGTATAAAAAAAAAGGAGAAATTTAAGTTACTGTAACACTTTATTTTCTTAAATACAACAGAATATAAGTACAGCCAGTCACATGTATTTTTTTTTTTGGAGGCAGAAGACAAACTTCTTGTCTTACTTTCGTAAAAGGGATAAAAGGAAACCTTAGGTGGAATCAGAGGCTACATTTACACACAAATTCACTTATACAGTAAAGAGTGCTGGCCATATTCCAGTTAGATCTTACTCAGGTTTAATTGGCATGCAACTTAGATAATCTGTGACAGAGTATCTATGTTGCGACAAACAATCTATTTAGCAAAAAAATACTTTCTGGGTACTGTTATCCTGATTAAACAAATCCAGGTTTACACCAACACATGGGGAATAAATTATTTATGGCTCTTTTAATGGTCCCAAACAGGGCTGGTGAGAGTCACAGGTCTCATTGGACAATTGGATATCATTAGCCTTTAACAAAGACTTTTGATGAAGTATTACATGTACAAAATTAGCATTGTGCAGTCCTTCCAGGATTTTGTGGTGTTGCAATTACACAAATTCAACCAATCACCGTGACTTTGGTGCGACTCGCAATTTTGACCAATAACCTGAGTTTCCTGCGACTTCAACCAATCCCAGCAGAAACAATTAACCACTGACAGACATTCATATTTGATTCCTTCAATAAATTATTATTTTTTTGTCTTAAATTCACCAGCCATTTTCATATTATACCAACATTTGCAGCATCCTGAGCCTTTTTGGTAAGGTTACTAGGAAAACTCAGCCTAGAGTAATTTTAACAAGTTTCCTTTTTATTTTTAAAGAACTATACAAAAAAGAAGAAAAAAAAAAAAAAGTCTGAAATCCTGGAGAGACTGATTGTGCATGAGAGCCTCAAATCTTGTTGTCAACCGATTTATAACCATGACAAGGAAGGGGTCTTGAACAGGTTTCTCCAGGTTAGGCCTAATCAGAGTTTAAGACCTTCCCAAGAGTCAACACAAAACCAGAATAACCACATTACCAGCACAGACACCTTGCTCCATGCATGTAAACATAGCCAGTGTTGTTAGCTACAGTATATACAGTGAGGATTTCAGGCAGTGCACGATGAGACCAGGTCAGTAAGTCCACAGTTAAAAAGTTCATATTTAGGTGTGTTGAGGTTCAGTCTCACCGGTAAGATGTTTGCGGTCCGGTCAAGACATCATTTTAATCAAGTTCTGACAGTCTGTCTCTGAATTCATCTCTTAGTACCATCACTGAAGCAATAACAGATTCATTGGCACATTAAACACCAATCATGAAGAGAGAGTGTTATAATGAATATAGATCATTTGACATTGTGAGGGAAAAATATAAGCAACATCATCAGTGAGCCATATCTGTGAAATTTTTTATAACAAAAGTCATCAAACTCAGAAAAAGAAAAATGGGGATAGGGACTCTTCGGTGTAACAATGCGGCAGTAGGAAATGATGTAATCATAGCCATTTAAAGTCTGGTAGGCAGCAAGACAATGAACAAAACATGCTCTGAACAGATGCAGCAACAAGGAGACATCAGTAGTCTTCCATCCGTCTCTCTACCAATGAGTGCCAGCCTCATTTTCAACATAACTCACCAGAATGTTAACA
>NC_045738.1:5615978-5620132 GCF_008692095.1 Etheostoma spectabile | reverse complement strand
CCCCCCCCCCCCCCAAACAAATCTCGTTTTTAAATAAGAGGTACAATATTTGGTTTTCAAATTGGGTTCTTAACCTTCCCAGAATATATTCAAACATTGGTTTGGCACAGTGTAAGTGACATGACAAATAAAAACCCTAAAGAGAAGGGCAGAATCAAGTGTCAGAAACAACATTAAGACCAGGAATTTAACTTGAATTGGTATCTAACTGAAATATACAAAGTGTCATGGGACTGTAAATTGTAAAAACAAATGCTTCTATGATTTGAAATGCTACAATTTGATTAAGACAGATTATTCTAAATACAATTGGGTAAAAGGCATCTTAAGAAAGTCATTTTTCTGCTCACCTTGACAGAACGTATTTCGTGTGGGGTGAAGTAAAAACCACATTCTTTTAGATAATGAATAAAACCAGACTAATAAAAAAAGTCTTTGCCTTGTTTAAGTACTACTTGTAGTGCTACAGACACATTTTAAGCTTCCCTTTTCTTCATTGTAAGTAACAAAAACACCCATAATATCTTCTTTTTTTGATCACTGTAGTGTGGCAGATCACATGAAGAAACAATAAGTCACTATCACAAACTGATAACTTCCATTGACAAAAACACAACTTATGTTTAAATGAATGGTCACTACAGAGTGGTTTTTTTTTTCTTACTCATGTCAACTCTTACTCCTGCTTCTCGTGCAGAGAGGCACGGACACGATTCCGCACATAAAAAGCAGTGAGAGCACTGCAGCAGGCGGTAAAGATGAAGAGCGCAACGGCATCGTGTGCGAGATCGCCGTGAAGGCGCTCGTAGAAGGGACGGCGCTCTGTGAAGTCTATTTTCAGTGCTTCGATCTGCATCAGGGTGCACACCACCACGAATATGTGAAAGATCTGGTGGCCCTGCCCTATGAAGTCACACTTCCCAGGGAACAAACTCTCTGGGTGAGGGCAGCAGAAGAAATAGGCGCTGATAAGGAAGAAGACCAAGTGGTAGAAGTGGTACGTCACAACTGGGTCTGAGCAGCCCTCCTGGTAGCAGCTGTAGATGCGGTGAGCCACAGGGCTTATGTCTAAACAGTAAGCCAACGCTGACGGCACCACTTGGCAGAGCTTGAGGGATAACTTTGACAGCTCGGGGCTAGCATACTTACCGTAGCAGCAGCCGAAGCAAGTAAGCCAGGCCAAGAATGCTGCAGCGGGTAAAAAGAGCCCTTGCACTCTAGTGTGCCACTCTTTCTCTATGGCGTAGTAGTAGTGTGCCAGGGCACTGCCATACTGGTAGACAGCCACCCCAACATAGTCGAGGAAATAGAAGCTGTAGTAGGAGAGCTCGGACTTGGCAGAGAGGAGATGAGCGAGAGCGCTGAAGGAGAGGTAGGTGAAGGCTGCCAGGAGGACAATGAAGAGGGGCTGGGCGTGAGGGTCTCGCAAAAAATCCACCGTCTCCGAGATCTCTTGCCACTTCACCAAGATGATGAGGGCGGCCAGCAGGTGGGTCCAAACATTGAGGGACTCGTTGTGCCTTTGGAAGAGGGTGAGGAAGTAGTAGCGCCAGCTTTGGTCTGGCTGCCTGTAGCCGGTGAGGATATGACGCTCGCGGAACACCCAGGGAACGTCGGACACCTTCACAGTGCAAGGCAGCGTGGGAAAGGCCGACTCCAGCAGCTGAGGGATCTGACGCAGCTGCTGCGCGTTGATGAACAGGCGACCGATCTGCTCCATCACCACCGTCGCCATGGCAAACTAGAGGCCAGAGGGGAGGTTAGTCAGTTAGTCACTATCTATCTGGCTTTGAGCTCGTCTCCAGGTCCGTTTGTGTGCATCTGCACGTGTAGCTACAGTGTGTGTGTGTGTTCTATCACAAAGCAAAGAGGAGAGCATTAGTAGTTTGGTTAATGGACAGAAATAAAAAAATGAATAATCAATAAATCATTTACACAATTATTACGCAAAAACGTCTGATGAAAAAGGTAATCAATACATTGACTGATCATAAAAATAATCATTAGTTGCAACCCTAAATCAAGCTTAATAAAAACTTCTGGTCAAATGGATGGGAATGGGATGCCTGACATCACTACCTTTTTAAGTTGTTATGGCTGTGGTTAGAAACTGTATGTCTTTTGGTTGGATGGTTGGTGCTGGGCAGGTGGTGTAACTTGATGAGAGTGGAGGTATGGGCCAGGAAACCAGAACAGTAAGCCATAGACTAAAAGGCTCTATAGAGATTAATTGCCGTGTTGAGTGATAATCCTTTGTGTTTGACACTGACGGCGACCCCATTCACATTAGTCATTTTGGTCCATTGTTAATAACATAAATACTGATAAGTGCATCTTTGAGTGTTTTCATTTGAATAAGTGAATTACCCTGATGATTTTATTATTCATACATCATGGATTCTTCTCAAATTGTAGGACATAACTTCTATGACTGACACACCAACCGGACGGATGACTGTTGGAAGAAAAGTTGGCCAAAAAAAGTGCCTCCAACACACCAAAGCGATGCCGACTGCCGACGGCAGCTGACTGGACAAACGCGTCACGTAGGTCTGGTTTCTCCAGAAATTCAAAGCCAGACTGTCATGGCGGCTTGTTCAGAATACAATCTCATATTTTACCAAAATAGTTCACCAAAGGGGTTTCTGAAAACATTTTAAGTAAGAAATTGGCCATGCAGTTGCTAAATCTGTCTTCATTTCAGATTGACAAAGGTTAGTTTAAAAGATCTTCGTCAGATTTTGAGAGACTCTGGTCACGCTCATCCCGCTCGTTATTTCCAGTTTAGCACTCCCCCAATCAGATTGGTCATTTGAGTCCGACTGCTGGCAGTGCCCGCCTTCTGACCGAGCATGTCAGGTTGGCTAAAATGAAGGCAGCCGGCACCTCCAACAGACGATGGCACGGAACACACCGAGCAGACTCGAGTCACCGACCTCGCCAGACTGTCCGACGGCCGATTATCGGGTTGGTGTGTCACGGCCTTTACAGTAGCCCCCTTTCACACATGCAGTCTTTCCCTAAAATCTGCATGGAAATTTGCTGCATGTGCTCATGTGTGAATGGGAGAAGGGATCAATATTGAGGTGACAGTAGTTCTGTGTCTCTGAATGTGTCCCCAAGTCTTTAGCTGCTTTACAACATGATGCATCTCTTTGAAAGACTGTTGCACAGTTCAGGACGCTCAGGTGCAATAAAGCTCTGACCTTAGCTGCCCTTAAAGTCAAATTCTGCCAATTTCAATTTTTAACATCTGTGATTACAAATGGGAAATTACTCAACACAGAGTCAATATTTTAAACAGCATCTATGTTTAAGAGGTTTTAGGAAGGATTTGAGAACAGTTCTTAATACAAAAGAGAGTGGATGTAATGCTATAAAAATGTGTACTGTATATATGCTTATTAATGGATAAAATAACCTTGGCTAATCCTTTTTAAGACACACAGATATGTTGAATGTAATTATATTATAAATGGTAGGAGACAGTTGACAAAAGGCCCGACTTGTGCTTCCAATTCCATTTTCACTCAGAGTTGCAAAATTATCACAGCACTGCAAAATGACTCAGACCTGACCTTGCATATATGTACTATACTGGGACCAGGGTTCGAATCAGTGGAGTGGGCACAATCGAATATATATTTTGATTTGATTGTGCCCACTCCCGATCCTTCTGGGTTCATGCACTTGACTTCCCCGAGATGTTAGGAAGGCAGAGAGACAGCAGCCTTTCCAGAGATCAGGCTGTGTGGGATGAACACAGGCCGAGGTTCAGGAGGAAAGGCGTGGAGTGATGAATGAAAAGAGATTATGTGACATAACCAGTTTCGACGTCCACACCCTCCGTTTCAAGCAAGGGTGGCCATCCTTTAAAATATTTATGGGCGAAGACAAATGCTCGACAATAATTAAGAAATGATGTTTCACATTGTATGTATTAAAGCCCAGGCATATATGGGCCCGTTGCAACGAATTCCCACAAACAAATCCGCACCTGATGTCTGTTAAAATTTGAGATGCATGTCCGGAATTAATTCGAATTCACCTTTCCTCCGAGCCTGGAGGGCTGCTTCGATTCCCCGTGTCACAAATATACATCACAAATGTATGTGCCGTGTGCTGTTTAGTGTTGCATTACAAAAAAAAAAAAA
>NC_045738.1:5607342-5615968 GCF_008692095.1 Etheostoma spectabile | reverse complement strand
CGCTGCATGTTAATGAAAAGTGACTGGCGTTCGAGGAAAATGTGAACGTATTTCACGCCACGCCACTGTAACATTTCCCCGGAAAAGAAAAAATGTCTGGTTTTTAGAAATGAAATGAATCAAACTAATAAAGCGGACGTACCTATAGACGGTAGAATCAATCCAAATCCTTGAGTTTAGCAGTCGAAGAATCGTTTGGAGAATATAGATAACATTGTTCGAAGGGGCGAACGGAGAGAGGATGGCCGTGACGGGAGCAGCGCTTGGCTGCTCTCTCACCGCGCAGCTGCTGGAAGGATGCATGACAGCTTGACGAGCGGGTCTTCTAGCCAATCAGAAAACGCGGTGCTGCTCCATCCTGCGGTCGCGCACATTGTTTTGACCAATGGCAGCTGCCGCGTGGCCAATCAGCCCACCGTGCTCCTTCACTGAAATTCTTCATACAAATGTATGGCACTCGATGAGACATTTCTCTCATATAGGACCTCTTTATATCATGGATGTACAATAAGACCGCTTTATACACAGAGTAGGCTACGATAAGGACCCGTTGGTTATCTTTTAGTTGAATTGACTTACTTTATATATGCCTGCTGCTTTTTCTTGAATGACATTAGGTGTTATTTTATCTAGACTCAAACATGAACCATTCCTGCTTCCATTTAGCACATAATCCCATGTGGAACAATTACTCATATCCTTTCCTTAAAGTAGAAATAACATTACATATAAAATAACATATCATAACATAAAACGCCTAAATAGAAATCCTGAGTAAAAAATGTTACTTCAGTAAAAATACAGCTAGAAGTATGATCAGTAAAATATACTCAATATATCAAAAGTAAAAGTAGTTGGCTTCCAACTCATAATGCAGAATGACTCCTTTCAAAATGGCATATTGTGTACTATAGAATATTATAGTATTCTGTTTTTATCACTGACAAATAAGAGTATTTAGATTTTGTAGTTTGTCAATGTGGAGCCGATTTTAGATACTTTGTGTACTACTATAGTACGGAAGCATACCATACAAGCAAATCAAACATTTTTCAAGGTGAAATGTAAATAGTAACGGTGTCAAAAAAGTGTCAAATAAAAGTAGTGGAGTAAATAATTTCCCCCTGAAATGTAGTGGAGTAGAAGTATAGAGTAGCATGAAAACTCAAGTAAAGTAGTCCATGTCAAAAGTGTGCCTAAGTACAGCACTTGAGTAAATGTGGGCTACTTAGTTACATTCCAACATTGCATGTCTCACCTGCATAGGAGTGTGTCTATAACAACCAAAGAGTCAAATGGATTTAAAGGTTGAAAGGGATTCCAATTTTTGCAAAAAGTATTCCTTTAAATGCATCTTTTATACAAAAACCTTGACAACTAACTGGGATGTAAAGCCTGTAGAAAATGAATTGTGAATTGAGCACAGTGACTTTACTGACCCATACAGATTTAAAGTCCCTATACTTTATATACTATATATAGGGTCAGATAGCATCTCATGCTTGCTATTGAAACAAAGAAGCATGCAATCATGTTTTTCATAAATTGGACAACTTTTATTTGTCAGTGTTTCGGCTTCTAAGTTAACATCCAAATTACAGTGATAACCGACTGCATCTCATTTAGTTATCAAAACAAGCATGTGGTCAGTTTTATGGCCTCTGCCTTTCCCTAGTGTAGTGTTCAGTTACAAAGTTTCCTTTGTTAGACTGTGTTTCTGAAAGATCTGCATTGTTCCCTGTTTCAAACCACCCTGTAGTGTATGTTCCCACCAACGGAGATAGAATAGAATAGAATAGAATCTTTATTGTCCACCAGGGTGGAAAGTTTTCAATACTGGGATGGATTCACGGTGCGTCTACGATAACATTGAATATGTTTTGGCCTCCTGGGTATTTATCATTGACTGTATAAGTGCATTTATCCATTTGAGGACAATCTGTCTTAACCTAAGGTGTGTGGGGGCGGGGCAATTTAAGAGAGAGAGTTTCAACAGAAGCTCTGAGCATGATTCATATTATGGAATAGAGCTAAATTGATGCCGATAATACCTGGGTGAAACCAGTAAAAGTCATGATCATGAGCAAGATTCCAAAAATCCAGCACAGGCTAAGAAGCTCCCCCTGGCTTCCGTTTTATGAGTGAGAATAGAGTCAACAAGAGAGGAGGTGGAGTTGCTTGTTCACAGACTTCCTATGCCTAATTCCTATGCACACAAATATCTGTTGGAAACTTTGCTTCCATTGAATATGTAGCTTTTCAGCCAAGGTCCACCGCTAGAGCGATATTTCAAATCATTATTATTAGGTTCTGTGCAGCCTATTTGATGACTTTGCTGACTATGATCTGTTCTGATTTTGACTATGTAATTGTCGCTGGTGATTTCAACATTCATGTTGACAACCCCCAAGATAGAGGGACACAAGAGCTGTGCTGTATCATTGATAATTATGGGCTAACTCAACATGTGACGGAGCCCACACACAATAAGGGCCACATCCTGGACCTAATTATCTCAAAAGGTCTGAATATTTCCAAGGTTGTGGTGAATGATGTTGCTTTCTCTGATCACTCCTGTATGTGTTTTTACCAGCACTATCTCTGTGCAAAAAAAGCGTCCAAACAAAGGTATTTGAAAAACGATACATCACTGAGAGCACCAGTGAAAGGTTCATTCGGCTTTTCTCTTCCACTTCTCCCCCCTCTGAAGCCTCAGTAACTGAGCTTGTAGATAATTTCAACTGTAGAATTACTAACGTTATTAACACCATTGCTCCTACTAAGGTCAAAGTTCTCTCAAGCAAAAACAAATTGCCGTGGAGAAATGTCACGCTTGTAAGATCTGAAAATCTTTGAAAAGCTGAACGCAGGTGGCGAAAAATAATCTCCATGTCCACTACGACACCTTTAAAGAGACACTACGCATTTCTAACATGGAACTGAGGAATGCAAGACGGTCTTTCTTGTCTGATATATATTGCTAAAAACAATAATAATTCCTGTGCTTTGTTTACTATTGTTGATAGGTTAACAAATCCTCCAGTGACAGTAGCAGTTGAATTTTATCCACCAAGGGTTACAATGACTTTGCAATCTTTTTCAGTGAAAGAATTCAAAAAATTAGGCAAACAGTCAGTGTCTTCATAGGTACAGGATGTATTTTTTCACAATGTCCAGACAAAACTAATCCCAATATGACACAATTTCAAATGATTACCTAGGACAGCCTAGAGGACATTATACAACATCTAAAAACCTCGTCCTGTTGCCTCGATATCCTACCGACGGGCTTCTTCAAAAATGTTTCAAATTGTTTGGCTTCTGATCTTCTGCATATTGTAAAAAAGTTGCTTTTTTGTAGTATCTTCCCACAGGCCCTGAAAACTGCAGTCATCAAGCCTATCTTAAAAAAGAACAATCTAGATATGTCAGAAATGGACGACTATAGGTCAATATCAAACCTACCATTTTTAAGCAAAATCAATGACAACAACCTTTTTCCATTCCTAAATAATATGTTTTATTGGGATTTCGACCACACCACAGCACTGAGATGGCTCTTGTCGAAGTCTTTAATGACATCCACTTGAACACAGACAGTGGCAAAACTACAGTCCTAGTAGTACTCGATCTCAGTGCTGCATTCAATACGGTTGACCACAATATACTATTGGATCAAATGGAAAACTGGGTTGGCCTCTCCGGATCTGTACCAAAGTGGTTCCAATCCTTCTTAATAATAATGTGTTTGATGTTTTATGTAAAGCACTTTCAATTGCACTGCTGCTGAAAAGTGCTATTCAAATAAAATTGCCTTGCCTTGCCTGAGAAAAAGATCTTGGAGCTGAGCCAGCCATTGTCTCCTGTGTTGTTGCTAAAGGAACACTGCACTATGGGACAAGCAGCTTTCTGGGCTGACGAGTGCAGCAGTTTCTTCCCAACACATGACAAAGATGGGATTGTGCAGCACTGTGTGTTTGTGTTTGTGTGTGTGCATAGCAATACAGACTCAGTCCAACCTCCACATCCAACTATGTGTCGCTTTCTAGGCTACGCACGAACATACTGTACTGTACTATACTGTGCGCACAAAAGATTGAATCGCCAAGAAGCTTGGAATACCCTCTTTAGTCAGTTATTCAATTTTTATTTCTCTTTGATGTTAGCTGAGGAAAAGTGTTGATCCATGAGTGCAGCTGTGTGTGACTTACTATCTGTGTGCAAACATTTCTGAGCATTTTACATTGCACTTGTAGAGCCTAGCTCAATTATCAGTATCTTTTAAAAGATGCAGTATAAAATGGTAATACCTCTGGAGTTCACATCAAATCTTAACATCATAATGACAATATAAACAGACAACGCCATATTAGTGTTTATTCAAATGTATTAGCTACTAAAATAAATATTTTTCTGATATCCGCTTTACTTTACGAGAAAATGACAGACATTAAACAAGTTTGCAGCTTTCAGAAAAAACGCTGAGCGCACACACACACACACACACACACCCACACAACGGCTGTGTACATTGAACAAATGCCAATTGACACTGAGTAGTCACTGAGTGACATTTACAATGTGGGTGACAGGCTAGACTGCAAGACTGTGCAAGATGCAAGCAAATGTAAACACACCTTCAAGACAAGATTTCTGACTTACACAAAATGTTGCAGTTCATGTGGCAAGCAGGTGTCTCACATCTGTCTGAGGTCCATGGCCTCAATGGAACAAGCTGCTTTAAGGATTCATTCCTACTGTATTTGCTAAATGTCATCTCTTTTTAATACCTAAAGATTCAAATCATTTTATGTACTCAACACATGCAACAGATTAATGTATCTAGCTGTAAAAGAGCTAAAGAATTCTTGAGTTTGGGCCACCATGTTGTCTGATCATTTAAAGTGTTCATATTATGCTTAATGGCTTTTCCCTTTCACTTTATAATGTTATATATCTTTTTTTGTGCACGTTATAGGCTTACAAAGTTAAAAAGCCCACACTCCACTCAAAGGCACTTACCATCTTCTGGAGAAAACACTGTTTAAGAAACTGCTCCAAACAGCTATATTGTAGTGCATCACTTTGTAACACACGTTATAATGCTCGCCTAGCTGCTAGCATGGCACACCCTCATACTCTGCTTCTGACTGGCTAGTAGTCCTTACCTAGCTACAGCGCATGTGCGACTTCCAACACAGATGAAACAGAAGTGTGATGCCTCCCTCGGTAGCTAAAACAGAGAGCTCAACACACAGGGTGAAAAGAGGAGCTGCAGCAGTACAACAAAAAATATGGTGTTTTTTGAAAATTAAACCATGTAATATTTAATGTAATGTGATTCTGATAGAACCTCAAAATACAATTATGAACATGAAAATTAGCATAATATGAGACCATCCAAAGACATGTTCACTCCCAAGAATATGTGACAACGTACTTACCGTGACAACTTGTAAGTCAGTACTGGGTCTATTTAGCTTCTTGTGCATTATTGTATCACTGCTCACAAATCGTGTCTACTTGTGACCCACTTATTAGTTTCATATGTATGTATGTATGAGCAGGTAAAATTACAAGTGATCTATTTCCTGGTTTATTTAAATATTTTTTTTAACATTACAATTACTTAGCACTTTACAAGAATCAATACGCAATGTTTTGTTGACTACATTGATTATGATAATATTCTATTAGGCTATATATATATATATATATATATATACTATGATTTCCAGCCCTTTTAGTGCAAAGGAAGGCTTAGCTGGTCTACGCCCAACATGACAACAGCAATGGAGTCTGGCAGCACTTTTCATTAAAACATTGTCTCTTAAAAAAAGTTTTTCTTATAAAAATGTTTTTGTGTCATAATTAGAAGCTACTTTGGTTATGAAGGAAGATCAATATTCACATCATTACTAATTCTGTGTATTGAGTGCGGCTATATCTGTACAAATACAGACACAAAGAAGGTAATGTAAAGATATTCAAGCACATTTCACTTCACTTCTTAAAAAACCCCTAATTGGATCCTTTTTGGCCTATGGCTCAACTGTGGACATGAGTTGTGAGCAGTTTAACTTGTGATTTTGTTTCCTTCTCAAATTTATCATTATATCAAAATGATTTTTTTTCCTCTTTCTTCTGTTTTATCCGATGACCACTCTGATTTATCTCTGAACCCTTTGAGAAGTACTGCTTTTTAACACTGGCAAAGGCAGCACTAAGATTACCAGACTGCCACTAGGTGTCAGCAGTGTCAAAGTGTTAGGTTACTATGCTCTGTATCCCTCCTTTGATTCCAGTTACATACATTTCCATATAGTGGTACAGAAATAAAATCATTTGATCTTCAAAATTCATGAAGAACAAATATGTTCAACATTGTGAATATAGACTTTAATGGTTAAAACTTGGTCATGTACAGTAAATACACACATGCAACATTCCCAATAGTACAGAACAGTATTGTATGAAGCATTTTAACAGTACGCAGTATAAGGACCAATTTGTTACAACAGAATGCTTCTTAATGAAAAAATATAGCTTGTATCAAAAAACTAGTCTAATCAGCTGCCGATAAGAAATCTACAAGACAAGCGAAGAAAAATCAGACTTTACTATATCCAAACCCAATCTAACATTGTGTCACATGAATAATGCACCAACTTTTCTTTAACAGCACAATCAGAACTAACACAACAAACAATACCACGGAAATGTCTTGTTTAAAAAATAAAGCTTATCTTTCCAGATCATAAACAAATTAATTTGCCACTTCTTTCATTGTCTCCTTGTTCTTCCTCACTTCCTCGAGCTTCTTGTCCTGTTAGTGTTTAAAAGCAGAAGCATCATGTAGTTTTCATCATTTTAGCATTACACATGATATAGTTCCATGTGCAGATAGGAGCTTACCTTCTCCTTGAATTTCTCATTGAGAGCGGCCATCCTTGCGGTGCGGTTCTCTTTATTTGCCTCCATCTTTTGAATGAGTTTCTCTTTTGCCAGCTTGCTAAAGTTGCATTCTTCTTCTATGGCCTTCTGGATGACTTCCTTCTCGTGCTCTCGTTTCTCAGCTAAGTGTTTCAGCACCTCAGCCTCGTAGCTCTGACAAAACGAATAAAGAAAATTTTTTGCGGTAAAAAAAACTGAATTCTAAACTCGCTCGCAAGGCTTTACAGCTGGGTCAGTGGTATTCACAGTGGTAGTTTGTTCACTTGTGTTAGTAATGTGTTATTTCTGACAATACCTTGCGTCTCTCTTCTGCCGCTTCCAGTTTCCTTTTAATCTCATCCAGTGATGTTTCCTTTTTCTTAAGAGGGGTTAATGGGAATTCACTCTTGGTATCTGGGGTTGAGGGTCTCAGGATGACCTCAAATGCTTGACCGGAAGTACGCTTGTTCAGCTCTTTAACTTGGATGTCTGCAGAAGTGTGATGATGTGAGGTCAGAGGTCATGGTCACAACATAGCAATATTTGAGTTTGATACCAATATCTAGGGCTGGCTATTGTTTAAACATTTCAATATACCGTGACTTTGATACCAGCTCCTGAACAATACTATTTTTGGATGCCAATTTTATAAAAAATCTATTTCAACCAAAAGAAATTACAACTTTACACCCAAAAATCTTTTTAGTTATATTTCAGCTCCTAGAACATGATCCCTGCCTCTGCGTAAGGTTTTTCCTGCATGCCTCTACGTCGTGTAACGCTAGACAGCCAATCGGCAGCATTATTAAATCTTGCAAGAAGCATGCTGCATGCTTATTGGCTCACAGACGCTGAGATGAGGTATTGAAGGAAGAGACATTTTTTGATACAAAGCCTAAAAAGTATCAAATTCATACCAAGCCCTACCAATTTCAGCTATTTTTTCTTGACAAACAATCAACAGATTACTATGTCAACTAATTTTTGGGATCAACCAAGTGATCTACTATAGCCATACTTCACTTCCAGCCATAGCTAATGCTTCCATTGAGATTCATTGTCTGACTGAGGATAATTAAAGGAGGTTGAGCTAGTCTCCTACTGCCTTTTTAGGCTTTTAGGGGTCACTACTCTGTCAGAGAGGTCAGAGGAGAACAATAATCCCAGCTGTGTGGCAGCAATCTGTGTTTCCGATGAAGGGGAAATCAAAACAAGATGTGGAAAAACAAAGAATGATTTTATATATTGTACGAGTACTGCTTTGCATATCTTCCTAACTGGACGAGCAAATATCAGATTGTTTAAGTGTTTCTCAATAAAGATGTCCTAACCTGGTCCATGCATTAGCAAACAGGCTAAGCAGTGTGTTGCTTGTTTAAAAAACTACTCGCCCTGGCTCTATTTTTGTGAAGTTCCGTGCACTTCCTCGACCTCAATGATCAAAACCAACACCAAAACTGCACTTCAACTATATAGACACAAGACTGACAAAAGGTAACTTAACTTAGCAAATGTTAGCTGCTAGTTAGCAGAACCACAGTAAAGTGCCAACCGAGCTGAGCTTCAGAGGAACACACAGCAGTCAAAGGCAATGTTGACAGGCTTTCTCAGGGATTGTTGTTGACTGAAATATAGCAGTGTTGACTAAAAGGCTCTGGTTTCTAACACTAAGAGGCAATCTTATGTTATATCT